>NC_086444.1:985359227-985659227 GCF_028390025.1 Pseudophryne corroboree
TGTTTAAAATAGCGCCTTAAATTTACTTTATGTCACGGCTAAACACTTCCACTACATATAATTATATGAGCTCACTAATATTCCTTTCAGACCAAAACCCCAGGTCCACCCCCTGATCACTGAACACGAGTTAACCCTTTCACACTGAGCCGCAACCCATGTTAAGCAGGCAATAACCAAGGTTTTTGCAGAAGTGTGAAAGGGGTATAGGGTCTATTCATGAATAAGTAAAAAGTGTGGAGAACTGAACCAGTGGAGAAGTTGCCCATGGCGACCAATCAGCATTGAAGTAACATTTATAATTTGCACACTATGAAATGATACAGAGCAGCTGATTGGTTGCCATGGGCAACTTCTCCACTGCCTCACTTCTCCACTCCTTTTACTGTGTTTTGTTCACTGACAATATTCTGAATTGCACTGCATTAGTGCCCCAGACATTGGCATAAACAGTCTATTTCACTCCGCTTTACAAAACACAGCATGTGATAGTGTCAGTAAGAGTGCACAAAGTGTGACAATGATACTAGCGATACGCTACCAGTGTCCTCTAGCAGTCCAGATATGATTATTATGGATTTCTAAGCATCCATAGCGCTGGGCAATTCTAAACAAGAGCATACATAAAACAGGGACACAACAAGGTCAACAAAATAAATGCAGGAGTGAAACAGGCATGGGAGGTCATGCTCATGTGACGCAGTGCAAAGAATGGGACAGCAGCACAATGGCAGGTTGCCAAAGAGCATTTAATATTTGACTGCTGTAAATGTCTGATCAAGTTGGTAGCAGCACAGAAGTCTTGTAAGTGGGAATGAGAGGTGGTAATGAGGGGGTAAATCTAGCAATTGCATCTGGAAGAGGATTTGAAGATGAGGCTTGATCTATATGATACCCTTTTCACATCGCAAAAATAACCCGGTATCGACCCAGCATATTGCCGGGTCAACACGGGTCAGTGTGCGATGTGAAAGGGACCTCGAAGAATTCCCAGGTTGCCTGACCTGGTAATTCAACCCAGGTTATAAAAAGGGTTATTCCTGGGTTGAATACTGGGTCAGTGGCAGCATAAATGGATTCTCAATGCGACCCGGGACCCGTTCAATACACAGGGAGAGGCGGCACGGAGATGAGCTAATATCCCAGCGCTGGCTCCACCCCCACGGCCGGCTCCGCCCGCGCCGCTATGACAACCGACCTGGCATACTGCCAGGTAGGGAAGCCAGCACAGAGGCTCCAATGCCGGAACCCACCCGGGAAGGACCCGTTTCCAATACCCGGGTGGGACCCGGCATTGGAGATGTTAAAGGGGTATGAAAGAGGTGGCATTGGTGAAGAAGGGTTGCAGTCTATTTGTGCAGTACCCCTGTCCCCCTCCTTTGATAGGGCACCCCGTAACCCGCAGCACTGCACCAGCACCGGCAGAAACTCACAGCAAAACGGGCTGCCAGCGCCGGCGGTCATCTAATGACAAGAACATAGGTTGAGTAGTGAAAGCCTGCGCAGGCCAGGCTCAGTCTCAGTATAATCAAACTGTCTGGCCGTTGCACGGGCTACAGGGAACGACGGGGAGGTGGCAGACAGGATAATATCGGGACTCGGGAGAGGATGCAAGACAGTAGTGCTTTTTTTGGTTATCATATATATTACCAGTGTAGGGTTCAGCACTCCAGTCTTTCCATCACTATATTTGCCAGGTGCCTAGCAAGATTAAATACAAAAACTGGATTTGGCAGAACGGTCATAAATACCACAAGAAGTCCATATACTTCTACATTTCGGTTTTAATCACAAAACCGTTGCCAGTTATTGCAGAAGATTAGACCGACACTCCAAATATATCATGTGCATAAATACAATGGTTAATTAGCTTTATTCAAACCCTCAGGTCCTTTATCAAGCCAAGCCAACTTGAAATTGAATTTCGTACTTTGAATGCCCACTCCCACCTACATCCTACATCACCCCATCCTCCGTCCTGCCTCTGTCTCCACTCTGCTCTATCCCACCTCAGTCCGAGTCATTATGCACTACTAATTCAACTATGTGTATGTATGTATGTATGTATGTATTTATATTTATTTTATATATAACACTGCAAACTATTGGAGACTGACTGAGCTTTATTTCATATGGAGACACGGACCGATAAGTGCCGTTATTGGGATATTTGTGTGTTACCACATGCACCACGGCTGTTGCAACTTATGAAGGATGGTGTCGGCTTATTTTAATTTCAGTGTGTATACATATATTAGTTCTTGAAGTTGATGTGTTAGAAGCAGGAAAAAAAGGGCAAGCGTAAGGATCTGAATGACTTTGACAAGACCCAGATTTTTCTGATGGCTAGATGACTGGGTCACAACATCTCCTAAATGGCAGGTCTTGTGGAGAGTTCCCTGTATAAAGTGGTTAGTACCTACCAAAAGTGGTATAAGGAAGAACTAAAAGGTGATCTGACGACAGAGTCATGGGTGTCCAAGGTTCACTGATGCATGTGGAGAGTTAAGATTAGCCCATCTGAGGATACGCCATTCCCACCTCCACCACCTCATCCGCTGTCCTGCCTCCATTCTCTGACTGACCTCTGTCCTGCCTCATTCCCGGAGACATGACACACTGCTGATTAAATTATTATGTACAGTATGTGTGCATGCTGTACATATATTTTTTTAATATATATTATTAGATAGATATTCTAATTACATGTGGATGCATCCAGATAGGTTTGGAATAAATGACTGGTTAAGTTAGTGGGGAAGACTTTAGGGCCCCCCTTTCTAAAGTGACCCGGTCCCCCCAAAGCCTTAATCCAGTTCTGACGAATAGAACTAGGGTGACAACTGACATTTAATTCTGCCGTCAGGTGTGGTTGGGGTAGGACTAGGAAGACTGAAGGGCAAAATAGGATGACGGATGAGGCCGTATATGATAACAAACATTTAATAGAACAGTTTGGAAACTGTCGCTCATCGCTCCCTAGAAACAATGTGGAAACTAAAGTCACTGGGAAAAATAAAATAAAAGTGCTCGTATTACTGTATATCACACAAGGTTTTAGTATTTTCCTGAGAGTGATTTCTCTATACGAATCCCTACACTTGCACAAATTTAAAAAATGCTGAAATAATGAACAAATATGTGCTTTTTCTATGTATAGAGAATATAAAAATTATTTATCAGAACTTCGTAATAAACAATAATGAAACAATAAATATATTGTGCTGCAACATGCCTCACTTTGTTTTAAAAAATATCTATTCAAGCTGTATTTCAAGGGTACCGTGAATTTATTACTGGAGAAACTATCCAGCTGTGGATTTGTTGATACACCAATCAAGCCTTATTCTGCATCATAATTACATGAATTGTACAATTGCATTTCATTATTTCTGTATAAGTAGTCTGAGCAGAGAGCATGTTTTGGACAAAATATTCATGCAGAAAACATTTCTGTAGACAATTATCTGCTAGATGTCAGAAGTTACTAACACTAGGGAGGAATCAATTTACAAGAATGGACTCAAACAATATAACATTTCTGCACACATTCTGGAAGATGAGAAACTAATGCCTACTAGCTTGCCACAGGGACATGCAGTCAGGGAGGCAGAGTCATTAATGATTATAATAAACAAAGAAGATACTTCTGACACATATTCTGTGCCATAAGTATCTGCTTTATGATATTTTAATCATTTTTGCAGTTAAATAGAGTTTGGGAGGCACAGATAGTGGTGCCAAGCTATGGGCGTAAAAAGCCACTGAAACCTACACCAGTGCCTCCTTGACAAAGATGTGCTTTCTCTCCATATGAAAGCACGTTCCTGTCAGTGAAGCAGATGTGATTGGACAGCGGATCTATCACTACATACAGCTGCCAAGTGATGGATCCTCTGTCATCACTGGGTGAGTACGGGTAGCGGCCTTATGTGGCGGTGACATGGCGGAAGTGCGACAGTTAGCGGCGGCAGGACCCAGCAGGGATAGCTGGCATGGCGGAAGGCCTGGATCCCCCGCTTATATAAGCGGGGAGGGACCATGCAAGAGCTCCTGAAAAAAAGAAGTAGCCAGAAGCCCTGTGCAGGTGGTGGCTATGCAAAAGAGCATGGCTGTCGCCCCCCAGGTGAAGACGCCGGAAGCGCTGAAGAGGCGGCAGTCTGCAAAAAAGCTTAAAGGCTGCTGCCCCCCAGGTGAAGAAAGAAAAAGACAGAAGCCCTGGGGAGGTGGCGGACATTCAAAAGAGCTTAATGGCCACTGCCACTAGGTGAAGACATTGTGATTTGTATTTATTTTAATATTTTCATTACAGGTGGACTACAGGTGACAGCGAGCCCTTAATATCCGGGTGTGCAGGCACTTTTGGATCTCAAAGTGCTGGCATGCTGGGGTAGGCTTGCTGGGACCTGTGGTCACCTGTAAAGAAAAATATTATCATATCATGAACCCCGCATACACCGCCAACAGGGCACAGAACTGGGCTTTCAGCCCAGGGCTTGTTGTTGCTTGGGACGGGGGACTACATTTATTTTTTTGTGTCACCACTTTCTGAGGAACTCCAGCCCTGGGCTCACTAGTTTGGGGGGTGTTTAATGTGATGGCAGGGGGGCCCCACACCGAGTGTCGCCCCCTGCTATGGCATAATCCTCCTTGCTGGTTCAGCCTGGTGCTGGTTTTCGTTAGATAAGGGGAACCCTACTCGTTATTTTGTTTTTTTAAGAGGGGGGAGGGATGTGAATCAGCCACGTCACTGGCCTGCCAGCAGAGCCGGATTTACTGCAAGCCATCAAAGGCACCTGCTTAGGGCCCGGCGGGTCCCATGGAGCCCGTGGCTAGTTCGTAAGAAGGCACTGATATACAGACCAATGCTTCAGTACTGTATATTGTGCTGCAGCAATGTGGTCAGTACAGATGCAGCAGGCGAGAGGGTATACAGATTAAAACAAGAGTGCAGGGTGCAGATAAAAGCAGGGTTCAGGGGAGGGAGTGCAAATGAAGACCATGGTTCAGGAAATGGGGTACAGCTAGAAGCCAGGGTGCAAGGAATGGGGGGCATATTAAAAAAACAGGGTGCAGGGAATGGTATATCCACTACAATCAGTGGTGGGCGAGGCACTGGTATACAGCCCAGAGTAGGGATGACGGCATTTATATATAATCAATACAGTCACTGATTGAGGGGTGTAATTATGGGTATTATAGGTAATGGGGACTTGATAGTAGGTGATAGGGATCTGCTACAATCAATGAAGGGCACTGATCTAAAATGCGGTAACTGAGCGGAATAATAATGGGAATTAGAGGAATGGGGATATGGTGCAATCAGTGAAGGTGGAACAGTAATATAATGCAGTCAGTGAGTGAGGGTGTAATAATGTGAATAAGAGGAGAGGTGACATGGTGCAATCACATGCTCACTTTATTATATGGATTAATAGATGAATACCCGTACTTCACTACGGAATTTCAAGTATTTCTGTGCGTATAACTTTAATTTTGAAGGACTTCCTGGTAAACTAATTAGACTTACAACAGGACATACTCCGCCCACCGTTGCCAATCTTTGTCAGGCCACACCTCTGGGTGGGCCTTCCCCAGATTGATGCTGTCAAAAGGCTGGCGCTGAGAAGAAAGAGCCGCCTCCTTCTCTGCCCCGTCCCACCTCTGATGCTGCCCTGCTCAGTGCTGTAAATGCTGGGACGACAGGCCAAGCTCCGCCCACTGTATATTAAATATGTAAGGTTTGCAGGGATAGGCTGACTCTATTCCAAAGGGCCCTAGGTCTCCTTGCTTAGCTTCTCACTCTCCTTAGGGCTCCCCCTTTGAGTTAAAAAGGTAAAGATTTTCTTACAACAGTTAAGGTCAATGGGAGAGCTGTTGGTACCCTTTACACAGCAGATACGCAGTTGTTGACTATCAAGCTTTCCTTTAATGCATTTAAAAGTCAGAATATCTGTCTTCTTTCCTCCTATTGCTCTCTGAGAGGTTCGGCAATGTTTAGTTCAAGTGACGGTCTTTCATATGCTCTCTGTATTGTAAGGAAGTCACAAATATGGTCTCTGCAGTGCATGCTGGTCACAAGCTCTATTTAGTATATGGCGGTCACAAAAATGCTCTTAGGAATTTATGGCATCCACAAAACCGTACACTGTCAGAATCACATCAGTCCTAACTCCACTTGCGACTGGGTGGTTTAACTGGGCAGCAGGATAGGTTTGCTATGACTTGCTGATGGAAGTTCAGGCACTGCTGACTGAACCTATCACTGCTTATAGTTATGTAGACCCCCAGGGTCGGACTGGCCCACAGGGGTACAGGGGAAACCACCGGTGGGCCCTACTGCCTGGCGGGGCCCCACCTCCTCCTCTAGGGAAAAGGTTCCAAATTGTGCACTTGAATTATACATTATGCATATGTTCCATTATAATGCCCAGGACTATGGTGTATTTTCTATCATGCATTGCTGTTATTAATCTGCTATATTATCATGCATGCACTAGCAATATTGACTGTATATTTATCAAGGGCCCCAGCCCATGCAGTCTCTAATGGTTAGGTAAACCAATGTAGTGGCTGGCCACACCCCTATGCATGGGCCCCTACCACTGCATTCCCCCAGTAGGGCCTTCATGTCCCAGTCCGACACTGTAGACCCCTATGTGTTTTCTTTATGGATTACTTTGGTTTGTAAATTAGTTTGCATTTATAGTGGGAGGGTGTTTTTTGAAACATTTTCCTTCAGCTCAAGTATGTTGAGAAACGGTAGTTATTGCACGGGGTGGTGGCCCCAAACCAGTACCTTGCCTAGTGAGTACTTAATCTGGCTCTGCTTGCCAGTCTTGTTACAGTCTCTCTGCAGAAAATACCATTAAAATGTTAAACAAGTATAACACAAGGTATATTGAGCACTGGAGTTTAAAATGCAGTGTCTGCAGGCTTTGCACCTGCACTAAGAACACAAGTGAAACATCTGTAAAAAACAAACAAACCCCACAATCTGGGCTGCCTATTGCTCATCACTGCATTATAGGGATGTGTTCAGTTGTAGTCGGAACTACCGTATGTGCAATGGCGCCTTTGTTAGTCCGCTAGCAGTGAGGATTTTACTGCAGAGTTATTGACAGGAAGTGATCATTTAGTTAACGGAGTGGCAGTAAAAACGCAGGCGTGTCACGAATGTTTTCGGGGTGTGTATATGCTGTCAGTTGTGATCATGTACGCAAAGAAACATGGTGTCTGCATCTGCGTAGCCATAGACCTATTTGAGCAGTCGATGCTCCTCATTTTTACGTTTAGGCTGCGAAAGTGTATGCTATTGTAAATTATTTGCGCTGGCTCCAGTGGGAGTCTCATTTAATTTCTATGCAGCAGCTACACTTGCTAACATTAGCAGTTCTGTAGCCTAGAAAATCACAATTGTATTAGCGTACAACTCTGAATCAGCCCCTATGGTATATATTGCAGATAAGAAGGGCATTAGAACCAACCCTTGTGTTAGCAGTGGTTAAGGTCATTCACTTGGAAGCCCCCCAAAGATGGAAGCTAAGCCGTCTATGGCCCTCATTCCGAGTTGATCGCTCGCTAGCTGCTTTTAGCAGCAGTGTAAACGCAAAGCCGCCACCCTCTGGGAGTGTATCTTAGCTTAGCAGAAGTGCGACCGAAAGGATCGCAGAACTGCTCCAAAAAAAGATTGTGCATTTTCTGAGCAGCTCGAAACTTACTCCTAGCTAGCGATGACTTCAGACTGTTCAGTTCCTGTTTTGACGTCACAAACACGCCCTGCGTTCGGCCAGCCACTCCCCTGTTTCCCCAGCCACTCCTGCGTTTTTATCTGGCACGCCTGCGTTTTTACACACACTCCCCCAAAACGGTCAGTTTCCGCCCAGAAACACCCACTTCCTGTCAATCGCTCAACGATCAGCAGTGCGACTGAAAAGCATCGCTAGACCTTGTGTGAAACTGCATAGTTTTGTGTGAAAGTACGTCGCGCGTGCGCACTGCGCACCATACGCATGCGCAGAAATGCCGCTTTTTCACCAAATCACCGCGCTGCGACCGAAAGCAGCTAGCGATCAACACGGAATGAGGGCCTTTGTGAATTAGTAAGAGACACAGGGTAATTCAGACCTGATTGCTCACTAGCGGTTTTTTGCAGCGTTGCGATCAGGTCAGAACTGCGCATGCATATGCACCGCAATGCGCAGGCATGTCGCACGGGTACAAAACGGTTTGTTGCTGTGCGATGGGTTTTACGAAGAATCTATTCGCACAGCCGATCGCAAGGAGATTGACAGGAAGAAGGCGTTTGTGGGTGGCAACTGACCGTTTTCAGGGAGTGGATGGAAAAACGCAGGCGTGTCCAAGTGTTTGCAGGGCGGGTGTCTGACGTCAATTCCGGCCCCTGACAGGCTGAAGTGATCGCAGCGGCTTAGTAAGTCCTGGGCAACTCAGAAACTGCACAAACTTTTTCTGTACCGCTCGGCTGCACATGCGATCGCACACTCGCACAGCTAAAATACACTCCCCGGTCGGCGGCGACTATGCGAACACAGGACTGCAAAAAACAGCTAGCGAGCGATCAGGTCTGAATTACCCCCACAGTTGTTTGTGAGTTGCAAGAGAAGCTTGTTTAGCGGTTGTAACAGTAGCTTTCAAGACTAGAAGCAGAGGTACTGGCGGAGTGAAACCTGCATCAGACTCTCTGTGATCAAGTTGACTGGGGTGTAATAGACAAGAGAAATGAATTAATGCTTAACTACGTATATCCTGACACAAAATCTACACGCTGGACAAAACATAGGAAAATATTTTGATGCATTTATCATGTTTTCAGCAGATTCCCTAAAATTCAGCAGTGTCCTCTCTTTAAGCAGCAATAACCCTACACATTCAGCTGAATCAGAGAAATTTTAAGTTTGGGCACTTGCACTGTGAAGTGCCATCTGCAAAAACTAAAAGTGAGAAATGATGTGGGGAAAGATAAATCTACCTTAGATTAACTTCATTATTACTACATGTGACTTTAAAACTATGGCCCTCATTCCGAGTTGATCGCTAGCTGCTTTCGTTCGCAGCGCAGCGAATAGGTTAAAAAAATGGCACTTCTGCGCATGCGTATGGTGCGCAGTGCGCACGCGCGACGTACTTTCACAAAAGCCAATGCAGTTTCACACAAGGTCTAGTGACGCTTTTCAGTCGCACTGCTGGCCGCAGAGTGATTGACAGGAAGTGGGTGTTTCTGGGTGGTAACTGACCGTTTTTGGGGAGTGTGTGTAAAAACGCAGGCGTGCCAGATAAAAACGCAGGAGTGGCTGGGAAAACGGAGGCGTGGCTAGCCGAACGCAGGACGTGTTTGTGACGTCAAAACAGGAACTAAACAGAATTAAGTGATCGCTAGCTAGGAGTAGGTCTCGAGCTACTCTGAAACTGCACAATCTGTTTTTGTAGCAATGCTGCGAACCTTTCGTTCGCACTTCTGCTAAGCTAAGATACACTCCCAGAGGGCGGCGGCTTAGCGTTTACACTGCTGCTAAAAGCAGCTAGCGAGCGATCAACTCGGAATGCGGGCCTATATTAGGTTTAGTGATGCAACATGAACAGATATTAAATTGATATTGAATAAAAAGAAACTTCTGTGTAACATTTATGGCGGATGTCAAATAAATCTAAAATAATGAAAAATGCAAAAAATAAAAAAATAAAAAAATTCTGAGAACCATAGTGGGCAGCTCCTATATCTTAACATGTTAATATCAACTTATTGGCAGTTGCCCCCCCAAAAAAAGAGATTGCATTTTTGGAGAACTCTTTTATATTTAGTATATGTGATGATTAAAATGATATAATTGTTAATTTTAAAACATAACTTTTAATATTCTTACTTAAGATAATAGGGCTTAGTAATTGTGATTTGTGTGACTTTGTAAGTGTGTCACCCCCTCCTTATTCTAAATATTTATTAAAGGACAATATCTGTGCCCGTGGTGAATTTTTTGTATGAATCAAATTTTTACTTAAATCCCATGTATGGATAATCAATGCCTAAGTCATATAGCTTAGATCAAAGTATCATAAGTAGTTAATTTAGGGAATAGTTATTCGCCAATTATTTTAGCAGTGATATGTTGTTATGGCTGCTACAGCATACAAAAAATTTCCATATAAGATTATATGTAGGAATCGCTTTTCAACCTTATTGATAATTATTTCATAAAACCTTCACCAGTTAACACCTGTAAATATATCCTGATTGTAAGAAGAATATTACATAGCTGTCGTAGACACACTCCTATATACAATTTCACAATATAGATCCATCAGTCATAAATAGAAACCCTGAGTCAATATCCCAGACAGTGGTTCCTTGCTATGCACAACAAGGAGTGTATCACCTATATCTTGCATATATGAATCAGGTCTTACAAATTGTTACAATTAAAAAAAAAAAATAAGAATTTACTTACCGATAATTCTATTTCTCGTAGTCCGTAGTGGATGCTGGGGACTCCGTCAGGACCATTGGGAATAGCGGCTCCGCAGGAGACAGGGCACAAAAATAAAGCTTTAGGATTAGGTGGTGTGTACTGGCTCCTCCCCCTATGACCCTCCTCCAAGCCTCAGTTAGGATACTGTGCCCGGACGAGCGTACACAATAAGGAAGGATATTGAACCCCGGGTAAGACTCATACCAGCCACACCAATCACACCGTATAACTTGTGATCTGAACCCAGTTAACAGTATGACAAACGTAGGAGCCTCTGAACAGACGGCTCACAACAAATAACAACCCGATTTTTTTTGTAACAATAACTATGTACAAGTATTGCAGACAATCCGCACTTGGGATGGGCGCCCAGCATCCACTACGGACTACGAGAAATAGAATTATCGGTAAGTAAATTCTTATTTTCTCTAACGTCCTAAGTGGATGCTGGGGACTCCGTCAGGACCATGGGGATTATACCAAAGCTCCCAAACGGGCGGGAGAGTGCGGATGACTCTGCAGCACCGAATGAGAGAACTCAAGGTCCTCCTCAGCCAGGGTATCAAATTTGTAGAATTTTGCAAACGTGTTTGCCCCTGACCAAGTAGCAGCTCGGCAGAGTTGTAATGCCGAGACTCCCCGGGCAGCCGCCCAGGATGAGCCCACTTTCCTTGTGGAATGGGCCTTGACAGATTTAGGTTGTGGCAAGCCTGCCACAGAATGTGCAAGTTGAATTGTGCTACAAATCCAACGAGCAATCGTCTGCTTAGAAGCAGGAGCACCCATCTTGTTGGGTGCATACAATATAAGCAGTGAGTCAGACTTTCTGACTCCCGCCGTTCTTGAAATATATATTTTCAATGCCCGGACCACGTCCAACAACTTGGAATCCTCCAACTCGTTAGTAGCCGCAGGCACCACAATAGGCTGGTTCAGGTGAAACGCTGACACCACCTTAGGCAGAAAATGAGGACGCGTCCGCAGTTCTGCCCTGTCCGTATGGAAAATCAGATATGGGCTCTTATATGATAAAGCCGCCAATTCTGATACTCTCCTGGCTGAAGCCAGGGCCAGTAGCATGGTTACTTTCCATGTAAGATACTTCAGCTCCACCGATTTGAGCGGCTCAAACCAATGGGATTTGAGAAAATCCAAGACTACATTAAGATCCCACGGTGCCACTGGGGGCACAACCGGGGGCTGTATATGTAGTACTCCTTTTACAAAAGTCTGGACTTCAGGAACTGAAGCCAATTCTTTCTGGAAGAAAATCGACAGGGCCGAAATTTGAACCTTAATGGACCCCAATTTGAGGCCCATAGACAATCCTGTTTGCAGGAAATGTAGGAATCGACCCAGTTGAAATTCCTCCGTGGGGGCCTTCCTGGCCTCACACCACGCAACATATTTTCTCCAAATGCGGTGATAATGTTGTGCAGTCACCTCCTTCCTGGCTTTTACCAGTGTAGGAATGACCTCTTCCGGAATGCCTTTTTCCTTTAGAATTCGGCGTTCAACCGCCATGCCGTCAAACGCAGCCGCGGTAAGTCTTGGAATAGACACGGTCCCTGCTGAAGCAGGTCCCATCTTAGAGGTAGAGGCCACGGATCCTCCGTGAGCATCTCTTGAAGTTCCGGGTACCAAGTTCTTCTTGGCCAATCCGGAGCCACTAGTATCGTTCTTACTCCCTTTTGCCGTATAATTCTCAGTACTTTTGGTATGAGAGGCAGAGGAGGGAACACATACACTGACTGGAACACCCACGGTGTTACCAGAGCGTCCACAGCTATTGCCTGAGGATCTCTTGACCTGGCGCAATACCTGTCCAGTTTTTTGTTGAGGCGGGACGCCATCATATCCACCATTGGTTTTTCCCAACGGTTCACAATCATGTGGAAGACTTCTGGATGAAGTCCCCACTCTCCCGGGTGTAGATCGTGTCTGCTGAGGAAGTCTGCTTCCCAGTTGTCCACTCCCGGAATGAATACTGCTGACAGTGCTATGACATGATCTTCCGCCCAGCGAAGAATCCTTGCAGCTTCTGCCATTGCTGTCCTGCTTCTTGTGCCGCCCTGTCTGTTTACGTGGGCGACTGCCGTGATGTTGTCCGACTGGATCAACACCGGCTGACCCTGAAGCAGGGGTTTTGCCAGACTTAGAGCATTGTAAATCGCTCTTAGCTCCAGTATATTTATGTGAAGAGACATCTCCAGGCTTGACCATACTCCCTGGAAGTTTCTTCCTTGTGTGACCGCTCCCCAGCCTCTCAGACTGGCATCCGTGGTCACCAGGACCCAGTCCTGTATGCCGAATCTGCGTCCCTCTAACAGATGAGCACTCTGCAACCACCACAGAAGAGACACCCTTGTCCGTGGCGATAAGGTTATCCGCTGATGCATCTGCAGATGCGATCCGGACCATTTGTCCAGCAGATCCCACTGAAAAGTTTGTGCGTGGAATCTGCCGAATGGAATCGCTTCGTAAGAAGCCACCATCTTTCCCAGGACTCTTGTGCATTGATGCACAGACACTGTCCCTGGTTTTAGGAGGTTCCTGACAAGTTCGGATAACTCCCTGGCTTTCTCCTCCGGAAGAAACACCTTTTTCTGAACCGTGTCCAGAATCATTCCCAGGAACAGCAGACGTGTTGTCGGGGTCAACTGAGATTTTGGAAAATTCAGAATCCACCCGTGTTGTTGCAGCACTACTTGGGTTAGTGCTACTCCGTCCTCCAGCTGTTCTCTGGACCTTGCCCTTATCAGGAGATCGTCCAAGTAAGGGATAATTAATACGCCTCTTCTTCGCAGAAGAATCATCATTTCGGCCATTACCTTGGTAAAGACCCGAGGTGCCGTGGACAATCCAAACGGCAGCGTCTGAAACTGATAATGACAGTTTTGCACCACGAACCTGAGGTACCCTTGATGTGAAGGGCAAATTGGGACATGCAGGTAAGCATCCTTTATGTCCAGGGACACCATAAAGTCCCCTTCTTCCAGATTCGCTATCACTGCTCTGAGTGACTCCATCTTGAACTTGAATTTTTGTATGTACAGGTTCAAAGATTTCAGATTTAGAATAGGTCTTACCGAGCCGTCCGGCTTCGGTACCACAAATAGCGTGGAGTAATACCCCTTTCCCTGTTGTAGGAGGGGTACCTTGACTATCACCTGCTGAGAAAACAGCTTGTGAATGGCTTCCAATACCGTCGCCCTGTCTGAGGGAGACGTTGGCAAAGCAGACTTTAGGAACCGGCGAGGGGGAGACTTCTCGAATTCCAACCTGTAACCCTGAGATACTACCTGCAGAATCCGGGGGTCCACCTGTGAGCAAGCCCACTGTGTGCTGAAATTCTTGAGTCGACCCCCCACCGTTCCTGAGTCCGCTTGTAAGGCCCCAGCGTCATGCTGAGGGCTTTGCAGAACCCTGGGAGGGCTTCTGTTCCTGGGCAGGGGCTGCTTGCTGCCCTCTCTTACCCCTTCCTCTGCCCCGAGGCAGATATGACTGTCCTTTTGTCCGCTTGTTCTTATAGGAACGAAAGGACTGCGGCTGAAAAGACGGTGTCTTTTTCTGTTGGGAGGGGGTCTGAGGTAAAAAAGTGGATTTTCCGGCAGTTGCCGTGGCCACCAGATCCGATAGACCGACGCCAAATAATTCCTCCCCTTTATACGGCAATACTTCCATATGTCGTTTGGAATCCGCATCACCTGACCACTGTCGCGTCCATAAACTCCTTCTGGCAGATATGGACATCGCATTTACTCTCGATGACAGAGTGCAAATATCTCTCTGCGCATCTCGCATATAAAGGAAAGCATCCTTTAATTGCTCTATAGTCAATAAAATACTGTCCCTATCCAGGGTATCAATATTTTCAGTCAGGGAATCCAACCAGACGACCCCAGCACTGCACATCCAGGCTGAGGCGATGGCCGGTCGCAGTATAACACCAGTATGTGTGTATATACTTTTTAGGGTAGTTTCCAGTCTCCTATCCGCTGGATCCTTGAGGGCGGCCGTATCAGGAGACGGTAACGCCACTTGTTTTGATAAGCGTGTGAACGTCTTATCCACCCTAGGGGGTGTTTCCCAGCGCGCCCTAACCTCTGGTGGGAAAGGGTATAATGCTAATAACTTTTTTGAAATTAGCATTTTTCTATCTGGGTTAACCCACGCTTCATCACATACATCATTTAATTCCTCTGATTCAGGAAAAACTACAGGTAGTTTTTTCACCCCCCACATAATACCCCTTTTTGTGGTACTTGCAGTATCAGAGATATGCAAAGCCTCCTTCATTGCCGTGATCATATAACGTGTGGCCCTACTTGAAAATACGTTTGTTTCATCACCGTCGACACTAGATTCAGTGTCTGTGTCGACCGACTGAGGTAAAGGGCGCTTTACAGCCCCTGACGGTGTCTGAGACGCCTGGGCAGGTACTAACTGGTTTGCCGGCCGTCTCATGTCGTCAACTGATTTTTGTAATGTGCTGACATTATCACGTAATTCCATAAACAAAGCCATCCATTCCGGTGTCGACTCCCTGGGGGGTGACATCACCATTATCGGCAATTGCTCTGCCTCCACGCCAACATCGTCCTCATACATGTCGACACACACGTACCGACACACAGCAGACACACAGGGAATGCTCTTATCGAAGACAGGACCCCACAAGCCCTTTGGGGAGACAGAGGGAGAGTTTGCCAGCACACACCCAAGCGCTATAATATATATGGGAACAACCTTATATAAGTGTTGTTCCTTATAGCAGCTTAAATATATCCAATATATCGCCAAAAAATGCCCCCCCTCTCTGTTTTACCCTGTTTCTGTAGTGCAGTGCAGGGGAGAGTCCTGGGAGCCTTCCTCACAGCGGAGCTGAGCAGGAAAATGGCGCTGTGTGCTGAGGAGAATAAGCCCCGCCCCCTATTTCGGCAGGCTTTCCTCCCGTAGATTTAGATAACTGGCATGGGTTAAATACATACATATAGCCTTAATGGCTATATGTGATGTATTCTTTTGCCTTAAGGTATTAAAATATTGCTGCCCAGGGCGCCCCCAGCAGCGCCCTGCACCCTCCGTGACCGCTTGGTGTGAAGTGTGTGACAACAATAGCGCACAGCTGCAGTGCTGTGCGCTACCTTCATGAAGACTGAAGAGCCTTCTGCCGCCTGTTTCCGGACCTTCAATCTTCAGCATCTGTAAGGGGGGTCGGCGGCGCGGCTCCGGGACGAACCCCAGGGTGAGACCTGTGTTCCGACTCCCTCTGGAGCTAATGGTGTCCAGTAGCCTAAGAATCCAATCCATCCTGCACGCAGGTGAGTTGAAATTCTCTCCCCTAAGTCCCTCGATGCAGTGAGCCTGTTGCCAGCAGGACTCACTGAAAATAAAAAACCTAAAAAAACTTTTTCTAAGCAGCTCTTTAAGAGAGCCACCTAGATTGCACCCTGCTCGGACGGGCACAAAAACCTAACTGAGGCTTGGAGGAGGGTCATAGGGGGAGGAGCCAGTACACACCACCTAATCCTAAAGCTTTATTTTTGTGCCCTGTCTCCTGCGGAGCCGCTATTCCCCATGGTCCTGACGGAGTCCCCAGCATCCACTTAGGACGTTAGAGAAAAAAAGATCCACAAAATGCTATTTTCTGGGGATACTTATAGCAGCGGACTCAGCATTAGACGTGGGGAACTAATCAGTTACACTCAGCATGCTAGGTCTTTTTATCATTGAACCAAACACTAATTTGCAAAATATTGAGCGTTAAAGAGTATGCAACAGAGCGAATATAATTCCATTTCCATGTATTGATGTATGTTACATTACCAAGTGTGCCCTACAGATGATATCCCAAACACGTGACCTTGGTTGTTCCCATATACACATGAAAGTCGTAAGGAACCGTGACCCAAGACATTTCCCATATTACATGGCAGGATCAGAGAGCACTCTGCCAGTACTGCGGCACTATACCCCTGCTAAGGCTGCCTACGGCCTGTCACAGCTGAAAGCACAGAGCACAATCCATGCTGAGTCAGGAGGAAGTCCCACATGAGATGCGCTAATCCAAGAACCAATTATCATGTTAAAGAAAGAGACTAGCTCTAATCTCCATGGCGTACAACTGAGCTTTCTGTCCCAAAAACAAAATACAATACAGTCAGTAAAGATTGGATCTCTTAAAACAAACTGGAAGTCTGTCAGATAAAATTAGCAATCTGTTTGGTAAAACTTTGGATGATCAATGGTACAGTCTCACGGGAGGAATTTATCAGTCATTGCATTGTGTACTCTAAATGAAGCTTCTTCTCTGCCATCTGCCTCTCCAGTCAAATGAACGTCTTTTACACTTACACCACAAGGAAGAAAGCTTTCATACAGATCAGGAACAGTGGCGTCTTGTCATTTATTTACACAGTCACAGTGTTTTCTACCTTGTCATACACAAGTTATGGGAGCAAAAATGTCACAACTGAAACATTATAAAGGAGGATGTCCCTGCTTTAAGATTATAAAGAAGGATATCACTACTATTATAACAATATTACATTCAGTTCATTTTGGGTATATTTATTAAAAGATGCGGTCAGCCCCAGATAATAAGGAATCCTTATTGCTGCAATTTAATGAATCTATTTGCTTATATGTATTATTACAGAGATGCTGGGACAGGGGCTCTAATAGAAGCCAGTCCCTGTGATCAGTACAAGTAAAGTGACCGCAACACAAGATGACAACTGTGGCATTACCATATTTTTGTATAGCCACTATGTCCAGAAGACGCAGTTACTGTGGGATAGTATACCTAAAATAGCCTCCGGGAAAAGGGTACATAAGTGACCATGGACGTATCAGCAAACAGCTTAACCAGCAGCCAAAAATAATGAATGATCAGGCAACTCCACAGACAATTAGAAAAAAGTCAGTGCCTGCCTTATGACAGTGTAGGGCATTATCATTTTGTAATAAGCCCATTCTATGACATTTGAGCAGAAATGGTATTACAGTAAATATTCAGAAACACTGCTGTATAAACACTAGAGGGGAATATTTTACAGGAGCGCATTAATGCTGGGGTTATGACCCGGGAGTCTATCTGTGCATGCTCAGTGACGCAGCAGCCGCTCGGGGGTGGGGGGGTTATTGTGTTGCGGGGCGGGGATGCTGGGAGGGATCTGATCAGAAAGAAGCCCATACGATTCTATAGGGTAAGTTCTGCGTCCATCTCCACACATGCCGAGGGCCGCGCAGCACAGGGCAAGGCCGCCCAGCATGTGTGACGCGCTGCCTCCCGATGTGTCCGCAATGCATTGAATTAAGGTTGACCCCTCACAGCGCAGCCAGGCTGTCTGCTGTAATTTTTTTATTGGAGCGCCCTAAAAATGCTCTCGGCACGCTCCGTTCGATCCCCCGTTCGACCTGAGGGTCGCCGCTGTCAATCACATTGCGGCCGCAAGGTCATGCATGCGCTCTAGGACCAGTCCGCGTGCACAGACCACCCAAATGCAGCTGCTGTGTCCAGACGCGCTGCGCTTGGGTCTGAATGACCCTTATAATGCAATAATGAGGCACAATTATACATTTTTCTATTTGGGAAAATAAATACTGCGAGATTGCTGTATTTTATACATGAAAATACACATTTGTTTCCCATTCCAAATAAAGCTTCTATACAGAAAGATACTATAGTTTTCATCCTGCTGAGATAAAAGTAAGGGAAGAGATTGCAGGAGGTACAAGAGATACCAGTTTAAGTAAACTGACCCTACCTGTATAGGAGAGGAGAGGATTATCTCATCTTGTTAGTTCCCATTGCAAAAATTGAATTGCAATGGGATATATTACAAATATTACAAACATATATAGGCCAAACATTGTTTTGGGGAATCTGAACTCCTAAATAGGTAAATTGCTTCCGGGACACTGTAGCTTTATATTACCAATGGTGATGCCCTATGCCTTCCCTTTTTAAACGCTGCTCTTGCAGATGGCTGTCAGAGTATTGGGAACATTACCTAGCTCCAATGAGACTTGATAGGTGTATAAACCTGTGTGCGATCTGGCTTGTTTGTGACTTCCCTCTATATTACCAGTGACCTATATGCATCTCCTAGTATGCTGATCCTGACATCCTAATCCATGCTGCTTTTCTGACACCTGCCAGTGTAACAACTCCATCTTATTTCTTGACTCTCCTTGCTTAACCCCTGTGGCTTTTAAAAGACTTGGGGGGGGGTGGTGGATATTCAATTACCCCCTGATGAGACATCAGGAGTAAAGCCCCCCGATGTTTTTTTTGGGTTTTGCGTTCGGTCTATTTGATTTAATCAGCCGGTAAAATGTGCATTTGCACCCGAAAACACACAGGTTCAGTGAAACCTGTGTGTTTACGGGTGAAATAGCCCCAATTTCAGATGAAAACAGGGCTGTTATCAGGGATTTTGCTTCGTCTGCCGGAGGTAGGTGAAACAAAATCCCCGATAAGGCGTGGCCCACGCCGGCTTGTCGGGGCTAATTAGATAGCCCCCGGCAATACAATACACCCAACAGCATGTCCGTGTAATTGAATATCCCCATTGAAGAGATGTTAGCAAGCTGGTGTCTTGTACACTTGGTGATTAATAGCGCCTACCGATCATGCTAGTAACCAGCAAAGGGATCTTACCTGCATTCGTCCAAGCCTCCTTACTGGGGTCCCTGGCAAAAAAACACCTTTAGACACTTTTGATATTGGTAGATAGCATCAAATCCATTAATACCTGTAGGTCCGTTACAATACTATTCACATAAATGTATTTTGTTTCACAGATCAATACCGAAATTGCTTGCTCCCATTGGGTAGGATGTATTACATATTGCATAATCTACGTGATACATCCCGCCCCTTATCACATGCATACCAGCATTTCAAAATGCCAGTATGTATGAATACTTCCGATTAGAGCTGCCCCTTTGCTTTGTGAGGAATTGCGGGTTTATGACCTGGTTGTCCTATTGCACTAAGGACATCCATATTTCTACTCCTGAGGGAGTTGTACAGTGTGTTGGTGGAATTTTGACATTTTCAGACCGCCATACCCAGTAATCCTCCTATATTTCAGGGTTGAACAAAGTAGAATTTGGTAATATGATGGACTGGAGAGCTGCCACTCTGTTATTAAGCCTTATGGGTATACTTATGGGTATATTTACTAAAATGCTGGTTTTTAGAAGTGGAGATGTTGCCCATAGCAACCAATCAGATTCTTCTTATTTATTTAACACCTTCAAGAAGATAATAGCTACAGTAGAATCTCAGTGGTTGCTATGGGCAACATTTCTACTTCTGAAAATCTGCTCTTTAGTAACTATACCCCATAGGGTTCATATTATCAAACTGCTTACATGGAATAATGTTTGCGCACTGTATTTTCAATAAACAACTGTTAATAAGGTATAGCTATCTATATGCATCTGTATAAATGACCACATATGGGCTAACATATTTACATCAATGCAGTAGACACACCCTACGCCATAAATAAGTATGCTCCATATAATAGTTTAAAGTTACAGACACACACAAGAAGAATACATCCAGACTGGCAAGGGTATGGATCATTAAGTCGACAGACAATAGGTCGACCACATATGGTAGACATGGTCAAAAGGTTACCAGGGTCATTTGGTCAACAGGTAAAAGGTACACAATGGAATAGGTCGAAAGGTACAAAAGGTTGACAATAAGGTTGACATGAAAAATTGCAGGCACAGAAAAGGTCAACACAACTGGGTTTTTTGTGTGTATTTTTCCCTGTCAAAGCACAGGGACCCCTTCAATTAGTGTACCACGTCCCCTTGCATGGAAAGCGAAATTCGGGCACTCAGCACAGGTTATTATTCCCAATCGAAGTCCACGTGTATGGTAAAGTATGAAGAAGTTGAAAAAAAGGCAAAAAATAATAATATGAAAAAGGTGTGTTAACCATATGTGTGTCGACCATTGTCATGGTGACTATCTGAACCTATCAACCTTTTGTACCTGTCGACAATAAGTATTGTCGACCTTTTGACCATCTTAAAATATAGTCCAGATACCCCTGGCAACTGGTCACGAGTTAGCAGGCCCAATTCTCAGGAGGTATTGACGCAACAGGCACATATCGGTGTAAATCTGAAGGAGAATATTTGCTAGCTATGACTGAAAACCATTCTACTAATGCACTGTTCAAACCAAAACGGTTAATGTATGTATGGAAATAGATAATTAGCTAAGGACAGCGAGACTTCTGGTTAAAGTGACCTGGAACAGGGCGGAACTGCGTTCCATCATTCCATTTGGAGACTGAACCAGTTCCACCTCCTCCGGCTCACCTAACCCAGGGAGATGTCAGGCGCCCACTGAGATTTTGTTACCAGCGGGCACCCGGCTCCTTCTCCTCAGCTGAAGCCAGAGGCAGGAGCTCACTCCTGAGCTCCGGCTTCCGGCTCAGGCAGTGTGCGGCTCTGCTGCGTTATGGGAGAGACGTCATGACGTCTGTCCCATAGTTCCGAGGAGCGGGAAGCCAGGCGGAGGGCAGCGGTCTGGAAGCTGGAGCGGGGCTGGTGAGTACTGTGTTTTGGTTTTTTTTGTTCGTGTGTGTGTAAGCGGTGCTACTACTGGGGGCACAACTACAGGGATCATAACTACTGACTGGGGGCATATCTACTGGGGCACATCTACTGGGGGCACATCTACAAGGGACACAACTACAAGGGGCACAACTACTAGTATCTACTTTGGGCAATACTACACGGGGTCATTACTACTGGGGGCACTACTAATGAGGGCATTGCATAGGGGGAACTTAATAAGGGGCATCACTCCTGAGGACACAAGGGGCACTACTACTGGGGACACTGTATAAGGAGCACCAATACTATGGGCTCTACATAAGGGGCACTACAACTGTGGTCACTACCACTACAGTGGGCACTGCATAAGGGGCACTACTACTGAGAGCATTGTATAAGGGGCACTACTGCTGTGGGCATTATGTGTATTTGGGGTGCTACTACTGTGGGCTTTGTGTGTAAGGGGCACTAATGTGTGTCATAACATGAATAAGGGACACTACTACTGTATGTGATGTAATATGAATTGTGCTACTATGCGGCGTAATGTGAATTATGGTTACTATTGAGTGACCACGCCCCTTTCTTTTTGAGACCACGCCCCTTTTTTTGCAGCGCGCTCCATTCCTTTATTGCACAGGCATGGGGGGGGGGGGGGGGGGGATTAGTTCCACCACCTCTCTGGGACCTCTTTAATACATATTGACCTTAATTACCTGGACCTCCATTCGAGTTTGAATTGGGCAATACTGGCCACCTCATATTCATTCTTTAGTATTATGGAGTGCATATTTATTTGTGTGATGCATTTGTATTATTCTGTTCCCTAACATGATCCCTGGTAAAAAAAAAAAAAAAAAACAGTAGGTGGTAACAGCAACAACCAACTAACTGCAGAATGTTTCCTAAGCTTTCACTAAGATAACTTTTAGGAAATTCCAAATTTTCCATGCACCGACACTGTAAAAATATACAATTTACAGTTTGTATCAGCCGACTTCCCGCAGTTTTGTACAATAGGGGTAAGTTTCCTTTGAAAGACTTCACTTAACATGCAGAATGCTTGTGACAGCTGAAAGACTAGGCAGAGAAAGGTCAGCTGATCTTATTAAATTAGCTCCAGTAGGATGTGAAGTGTATAAAACTACAGCCACTCTGTAAAACAAAATGTTGAATATGAAAGTATGATCACACAAAGGCTTCCAGCAACATCTGATGTGACACATGACAGCTGCGGGGAAGGTTTTACAGGCTAATTAACTACTAATAACAGGAAGCTCAGTGGGGTACAATGCATACGGACCAGAAATTACAAGCAGGACTGTGATGTGCCTTTAAAATGACAGATGCTATGTCTGCCTCATAATCAATGGCTAATACTTATTCTGCAACATACGGATATTTTACTACTACGAAGCAAAAGGTTAGGAGACAGAATGAAATTAATCAGAGACAAAATGAAACCGCTTCTGGATTTTACCACAGTGTTACATCCTCAAAATATATTAAAGAGGTGGTCCAGTTTAATAACAACCCTCCTCTTTCACACCCCACCCCATAATGCTTCTTTATTTTTTTATGCATAGGGAACAGGGGAGCTAAGAAGACATACTGCTAGTAAAGAATAGGGAGAGTAAAAATACCAGTGTCTAATACAGGGGAGGAGGACCCATCATATCATTAATCTCACATAATGAAACTAAAATCAGAAGCGCGGAACTAATATCACAACTATTATATATACACAGTATACCTAATTACAAAATAAGAAAATTATGTAAAAGTCCCAATAATACATAAACATGGGCGTCAGAAATCAAAATCCTAAATAGTACTTACAAGTGCTAACATTTGGAAATGAATAGCATAAAAAGTCCCCAGGAGACAACTGTATTAATCTATGTGGGGAAATAATTATCTAAGAGACAGACGAAAATCCAGAATTTTTGTCCCTGCCTTGGTTATCCCGTGAATTTGGATATTGATTCCCACATACTTTATGTTAATCTATATTGGTAACCAACAACTGTCATTTGTGGGGCACACTATTTTTCCAACTACCAGGAAGCCCTCCACCTTTCTCGCAGGTGCTCCATCCTGTTCAACCATTCTCTAGTAGTTCTATCTCCACATGGATGTCTCAGTGTTATCTAAAACTCATGTATCTAAAACAGAATTTAGCATTTTCCCCTCTCCCACAGTAAACACCTTCTCTTAAATCTCCCTCATTGTCGATAACACCATTATTTCCTCGGACTACAAAGCATGATGCCTTGGTGTGACACTTAACTCCACACTGCATTATTCCTTACATCCAGTCTCTATTCCAATCTTTTTACCTTTATGATAGAAATATTGCCAAAATATTCCCTTTGTTTACCCAAGTGGCTACAAAAACTGTAACTCTTCCTTAATTTCCCGCCTGGACCACTGCAACCTCCTCCTACCTGGCATTCCCTTCATCTACTTATACCCATTTAATTCTATCTTAAATATCAGAGTGACACAGATCTTTCTCTCTCACTATCTATATCTGCTACACCACTGCAAATACGTTCACTGGCTCTCTGTGCCTTCCAGCATTCAATTAAAATGACTCACCCTTACCCTTTGAAAGCCAATCTCTTCCACCTACACTATAAGGCCAAACACATCCTTGCAGCTGTAAGAATCTCTACTCTGATGCTCACCTGGCGTCCTCACTGCGCTAAGCTTCCAAAGCAGCAGCTTACTTTTATATGAGGTAAGAAGTGACGGGAAGGGGGGAAATGAGGATCAAGGGGCTCTGTGGAGAAGAAATAAACTGCAGAGTATGTAGAAGTGGTAGTTGGAACTTTAAGTTCCATGGGAAGTTTGAAAATGATTAACATGGAGGGGTAAACTCAGATACTGTAACGGATGCCCATGATGGTAATGAAATAACTGATGCCCCCTATGATAATAAAAAGATCTCATGCTCCAATTAATAATGGAAGAACTCATGCCCCCATTAATAATGGAAGAACTTCTGTACCCATTAGTAATAAAAGAACTCAGGCTCCCATTAATAATGAAGGAACTCATGTCCCCACGAATAATAAAATAACTAATCTCCCATTAATAATGAAAAACGGATGCCCTTCACAAATCACAACTAGTTGTTGCCACTACAAACACAAAAATAAAATGCTGCACAAATAATAATTGCTTACCATACCTAAAATAAAAAAATAAAAAAGCTACAAAGAATGGACGGACAGCTGAAAATGAATTCAGCTCCAGTGTACCGGGTAGCCAATCAGGAGCACTCTATTGTGCCAGACAGCCAATCTAAAAACATCTGAAAATGTGATGATTTGCAAATCACATATTAAACAACTGCTAAGTATATATCCCCTATAGGGAAAGATGTATTAATGATAACATTAGGAGATCATTAACATACATCATTGTGTACTTACCGCCTATATGGCCTTATTCAGCCGAAACACTTGGGACAGCCACCAATCAGTTCAGGGGATTACTTTTTTCCATTAATAAAAACACCCACAATACCAACAATTTAACTTTATTGAGGTATATTCAATAAGAGTTGGATCCATTCCAACATGCAGTTGTCGGAATTGATTCGACAACCCCTATTCAATGGACGTCCAAATCCGACTGTCGGATTTGGCCGTACACAGGGACCCGTTCTGCCGCTGCTGTCAGCAGCTGCAGATGCGCTGACAGCAGCGGCCAGGTGTGCAGATGGCGGCGGGTGAGAGCGGGACGGCGGTGGGGGTAAGCTGGGCGGTGGGGAGGAAGCAGAGATCGGCGGCCGGCTGGAGGAGCTGGATGCAGGGAGAGAGGTGCTGCGGGCGGCGGGGAGAGCACAGATCGGCAGCCAGCGGGAGGAGCTGGATGCAGAGAGAGAGGTGCTGCGGGAGGCGGGGAGAGCACAGATCGGTGGTCGGCGGGGGGAGCTGGCTGTGGGGGGACATGTCTGCAGCGGCAGGGGGAGGCGCTGCAGGGAGAGAGGTGTCTGGCCGGTGGACGCACATTCAAATGTCTGAAAAAATAATTAAATAGTTGACGCATCCTCTCCTCTACTCAGTTGACAGTGTGAAGTGTCTACCAAATGGGAGATTTTAATTTCTCATACCTCTTGTTGTAGGAGAATATGACCATTACTAAACCGCTGGTTGATGAGCATCTACAAATATTGGAAGTCCTGGATCCCACCTATTCTGCTAGGTGGGCACTACTCAACCATGATCTGGTGTGTGGCTGGTATTACACTTTAATGTCTTTCTTCTATTATGGTTGTTCTGTGTTCTTCTAAGGCGGTTTATAGATACGGATTTGGGTCATTCATATGCTTGCTGTGTATATCCATAATAAAGTGTAGAAATTGATTGTGGCTGTTGAATATCTTGATGGATTGGAATTGCAGTTTATTTCTAGGACCTGGGGATCTGTATTCCATTGAGCCAACCAAGATGCACTTAATGTCCAGGACAAATTCTTGTAGCCAGGAGCTTAGTAACAAGTGCAAATATTGTAGATGAAAGAGAACATCCTTGTTGAATGCCACTAAGTCAAAGGTTTCAGCGAGGACACCATTTACAGACCCTAACTGCATAAAGAACCTGTACGCCTAGCAAGAAGTTTCCCCAGACCCCACCAATGTAGTGGCCAGCATACAGGGCCAGCTGATTTAATTGACTCTTTTCTCTGCATTGGGAGAAAGCATAATAGATAAGGATTTCTGAGAATTAATTTGAAAGGATTAGGCTAACAACCCTACTAGTATTATCGCTGACCTGCCTGCCGGGGAAGTGGGGGAAACCCATTTATTTGCAATGTACTAACTGTGGTAGCGCATCCGTGTTCAATAGTGAGATGGACAGCAATAAGCGCAGTTATGTGGGTGTAACCAGCTGATTATAGTCCTCAGTTTACTTGTATCCAATCTAGGATTATTCTTTTTTTTCCAAAGAGGTCCTGGTATTTTTTAATTCTAGTTGTCTTGGCATAGGGAGTGGCTCTAATTCCGTTACCCCAGATCACTGCCATGTGAGCACCCTATAAAAGGCACAGGAGAAGTTGAAATAGAATTTGCTGTGAAGTAGACTATAATATCATTATAGATTTGTGGGGATTAAGATCGTTGAAATGCAAGAGCTGCACCATGGTCAGGCCATATACTCGAGAATATGTAAATAAATGAGATCTCCTCTAGCACTATGAATATGCTATCAATTGATATCTCGGGATAGACATTTGTAATAAAGAACTGAATGTGTAGGATCTTGCAGTGGGCTCAGCCATCAAACAGGGGTTGCTGTGTGTGGAAGAGAATCAGATTTTTAAAATACATCTACCCACTTTGGAGAGCTTGGCCAAGTGCAGAGGACAATAAAGTCAGTTAAAAACTTTTTTTTTTACAAAAACAAAAATAAAATAATAACATTACCCAAAATGGCTTGTGTCTCCTGCTCACAATAAAATGATGGGCTATACCCTGTAATATTCCGGTTTCACGTCAAATTGCAACACCAAAAAGGACTAGCTACTTCATTAAAAAGCCAATTAGGACCTTATAATATAGGGCCTAATTCAGCAGCCAATCAGGTCTGAACTGTGCATGCACCGGCGCCGCAGTGCGCCGGCGCATGTCAGACAGCCGACGGCCATCTCAGTCCTGCGATCGCCTCTGCCTGACAGGCAGAGGCAGTCGCTGGGTGGGAGGGGGCGGGCCGGCAGCAATTGGCCGCCATATTAGGGGCATGGTCCGGGCAACGCAGGCATGCCCGGACTGTGCGGGGGGCAGTGGCTGCGCTGGTAGGGAGCTACTCATCAAGTACAAAAGCATCACCGCTGTGCGATGCTTTTGTACTTGTGCGGCGGGGCAGAGCCGACATGCGGGGCGGACTAGCCCTGTGCTGGGCGTCACCCTGCATGTCTGAGTAACTGATCGTAGCCGTACAAAAGCTACGATCAAGTCTGAATTAGGCCCATAGTTTTTTCTCAGCACGCTAATACCCTACCTTTGCTGGACAATATCTGGCCATTTTCCACATAAAATTGTACTGCAGTGATTCCATCTGCCATTGCTCTCATACTTTACATTTTCAACATGCTTGTTCCTGATGTCCTGCAGTTTCATTTTGTTTCATGAATTACATTTCCACACACAATCTGTTAAAATACTGCAGCATGTTTCATAATGGGACCAAACATTGTTAAATGCATTTCGAAGGCTAAAAATAAAAATACCTGTCTACAGTAACTGCTTTAGTTAATAAGAAATTTTCCAATACAAGTGGACTGCGATATACTGTATGAGGCAAATGTTTATACTACTCTGTGATTTATCTAGTGCTCATTCACCATCATTGCACCACAGCACCCAATCAGCAACTGGCTTTTAATATATATATATATATATATATATATATATATATATATATATACACACACACGTTGCAGCAAGTTTTTATGCAAATCAGGCCTACTGACAGAACTGGCTATGTTACAGGAGTGCAATGTTTCTGCATTTTCATGTTTATATCACTTTTACTTTCCTGTTCTGCTCTGTGACTTTACACGCTGTGGCCCTGAGTCAGGTGCGGGGGCAATGTTGGATGCAGTGGAGAGATGTTTTTCATATGCACATGCTTCCTGATTTTGTATATACAAAGTCCATACTTGCCTACTCTCTCACAAGTTGCGGAAGACTCCCAATTTATTGGGCAGTCCCCCGAACCCACAGAAGTGGGCAAATGTCTACATCCCGCCAGCGTCCTAGGGCAGGGTGTGGAAATATACCTGGGATACGTAGCTCCATATAGAGGGGGCAGGGCCAAATGATGTGAAGTTAGCCCAGCCTCCTCCACGTGGATCTGTGAATCACAGCATTTTGCCATGGTGGAGGTGGGGCAACAAGACAGCCCAGCACCGTCCCCGACTCTGTTCTGCAGTGTACCCTCTCCGGGCTTCTCCTGGAGAGGAAACCATAAAAGTAGGTAAGTTTGACAAAGTCCCAGTATAGATTTAGATGCATGGGGCGGCAGAAATGTAAGAGGTGTTCCTGGAACGATGACTAGGTAACAGGAGAGTGGCTACAAAGACGCACCGAGATGTTGCATCTAATGGGAGTGTCGCTGAATGTGGTTGCGCACAAAGATGCTGGACTGTTCCTGTTCACATAGGAAGCCAAACTCAGATGGAGAAACTGCACCTGCCAGGTGCAAGTTTTGATGGTGCA
This sequence comes from Pseudophryne corroboree, assembly GCF_028390025.1. Taxonomy (NCBI): domain Eukaryota; kingdom Metazoa; phylum Chordata; class Amphibia; order Anura; family Myobatrachidae; genus Pseudophryne; species Pseudophryne corroboree. The sequence goes on from NC_086444.1 coordinate 985,387,539, forward strand.
TCTGAAAACACACCAGATGGTAATGCAGCGTTTGTAAGCGCTCTGAGTGGGCGTCTCAATCCTTGCATGTTCTCTGACTCACGGATGAACACCAGGGAAGGGCTGTGTAGCAGCTTTAGCATACGCAGACATGACTGTGGCAAAAGGAACATCAAAGTCAGAGTATCAGTCAGACCCTGTATTTGCAAATTTGCATTTTGATGAATTTATTGTTTATATAAGCTGTATAAAAGACCCATTCTCTGTGATGTTAAGGTAAGGCAGTAGAAGGATAGGAGGACTAGCACACCAGTGCATAATAAATACAGCAGCTGAAGTTCATACAATTACATCGTGTTGTATTAGAATTATTATTATTATTATTATTGATGTGCTGTTATTATATACAGATTTTCTTTTCCCCCCACTGCCTAGTGACTCATCCTGTGTGATAACTGCATTGTGCTGCTCTACTGAGTCATCCTCTCGCACAAATTTATTAGGAATGTGTCTGACTAGTTCACCAGCAACTGGCAAATGTGACAGAGCAGACCTATCAAAATGAAATAATCATGTCTTCAGCTGCAGTATGCTGTCTTAGCAGTGCCAGTCAGGAAAGTCTCGCTACAGCTGCAGCCCAATGTGTACGTGTACAGCAGTTGAAATTCATACAATTTTTTAAATCTTGATTCACAATAAGTATATTACTGCTAATATTTGTATTTGTATTTAAAAACACAACTATTGATCGCTGTGTGAGATTTGCTCTGCTTTGTTTCATTTCGTAATTATTTTTCAAGAACATAAAGGAGCTGACAATGAAGCACACAAGTTAGGTCGAACAATCTGTCCCAAACTCACAGATTTTTTTGTATGCAGTCCTATGGGGTTGTGAACAAAAATCTGAAAGTTTAGGGCTACTGTGAGTAAAGGCCCATATAGACGGGCCGATGCGGGAGAGATGTGTGCTGAGCGTACCGCTCAGCACACATCTCTCCCGCCGCTCAGCACAGCGCGATCTGTGCTGAGCGTGCGGGCGGAGACAGGGGGGGCGCTCACTTCACCCAGCGGGAGAAATGAGCGACCCGCTAGATTGGCCAATCTAGCACCAGCAATAGCGATGCGCGGGGCTGCGCATCACTAGCGCTGTAAGGGGTACACACGGAGCGATCCTGCTTAAATTCTAAGCAATCTAGTCAGATTGCTTAGAATATCGCTCCGTGAGTACCCCCTTTTAGTGTGGTATATGGCCGGACAAATCACCTTGGGGCTAATTGAAATGACATCAGGGGGCATGATGAGGCAATCTGCATAATCATGGCTAAACCCCCCCCCCCCAATTGTGCAATGCTACGGTTCGCAGCAAAGAATAGTGGGCGAAAAGAGTTGCAAAAGTTCTGTAGGAACTCTTCCACAAATTCACAAGTCTCTTGAAGATTCCAGGGGGTATATTTACTAAAGTGCAAGTTCTTAGAATTGGAGATGTTGCCCATAGCAAACTATCAGATTTCACTTATTTATCTAGCACTCTCTAGAAGATAATAGAATCTGATTGGCTGCTACAGGCAACGTGTCCACTTGTAATAACCCACACTTCAGTAAATGCAGTATAACCAAAGAAGAGAGGCAAGAACTGTATGGTGAAATCATCAAAATAACATAACTGCTTTGAATTTAGAGTCCTTCACATTTGATATTAATTTATATCAAGTATTTGACTGCATATTTTATGTGATGTGAATGGCCAAATCAGTGGCGTAACTAGAAATTTTTCTCCCCCAAGCCAAAAAATTCTTCGGCGCCCCCCCCCATATCCCCCATAATTGGCACTAGTAAAGGGACAAACATGCGCGCGCCCACCAAAAAGGGTGCGTGGCTTCGTTGAAATGGGCGTGGCTTCGCATAAAGGGGCGTGGCATTGCAGGAAAAGACTACCTTATAACCCAGTTTTGCAACCTGCACGCCCAGATGTTAGCCACCACAGGAAAGAAAAAATAAGATTTTACTCACCGGTAAATCTATTTCTCGTAGTCCGTAGTGGATGCTGGGGACTCCGTAAGGACCATGGGGAATAGACGGGCTCCGCAGGAGACTGGGCACTCTAAGAAAGAATTAGTACTACTGGTGTGCACTGGCTCCTCCCTCTATGCCCCTCCTTCAGACCTCAGTTAAGGAAACTGTGCCCGGCAGAGCTGACATTACAAGGAAAGGATTTTGGAATCCAGGGTAAGACTCATACCAGCCACACCAATCACACCGTATAACTCGTGACAACATACCCAGTTAACAGTATGAACAACAACAGAGCATCAAACAACAGATGCCAACATAACATAACCCTTTTATTAAGCAATAACTATATACACGTATTGCAGAAAGTCCGCACTTGGGACGGGCGCCCAGCCTCCACTACGGACTACGAGAAATAGATTTACCGGTGAGTAAAATCTTATTTTCTCTAACGTCCTAGTGGATGCTGGGGACTCCGTAAGGACCATGGGGATTATACAAAAGCTCCCAAACGGGCGGGAGAGTGCGGATGACTCTGCAGCACCGAATGGGCAAACACAAGGTCCTCCTCAGCCAGGGTATCAAACTTATAGAACTTTGCAAAGGTGTTTGAACCCGACCAAGTAGCTGCTCGGCAAAGTTGTAATGCCGAGATCCCTCGGGCAGCCGCCCAAGAAGAGCCCACTTTCCTTGTGGAATGGGCTTTCACTGATTTTGGATGCGGCAAACCAGCCGCAGAATGAGCCTGCTGAATCATGTTACAGATCCAGCGAGCAATAGTCTGCTTTGAAGCAGGAGCACCCAGCTTGTTGGATGCATACAGGATAAACAGCGAGTCAGTTTTCCTGACTCCAGCCGTCCTGGCTACATAAAATAAGATTTTACTTACCGATAAATCTATTTCTCATAGTCCGTAGTGGATGCTGGGGACTCCGTCAGGACCATGGGGATTAGCGGCTCCGCAGGAGACAGGGCACAAAAAGTAAGCTTTTAGGATCACATGGTGTGTACTGGCTCCTCCCCCTATGACCCTCCTCCAAGCCTCAGTTAGGTACTGTGCCCGGACGAGCGTACACAATAAGGAAGGATCTTGAATCCCGGGTAAGACTCATACCAGCCACACCAATCACACCGTACAACTTGTGATTTGAACCCAGTTAACAGTATGATAACAACGAAGGAGCCTCTGAAAAGATGGCCCACAACAATAATAACCCGATTTTTGTAACAATAATTATGTACAAGTAATGCAGACAATCCGCACTTGGGATGGGCGCCCAGCATCCACTACGGACTATGAGAAATAGATTTATCGGTAAGTAAAATCTTATTTTCTCTAACGTCCTAGTGGATGCTGGGGACTCCGTCAGGACCATGGGGATTATACCAAAGCTCCCAAACGGGCGGGAGAGTGCGGATGACTCTGCAGCACCGAATGAGAGAACTCCAGGTCCTCCTCAGCCAGGGTATCAAATTTGTAGAATTTTACAAACGTGTTCCCCCCTGACCACGTAGCTGCTCGGCAAAGTTGTAAAGCCGAGACCCCTCGGGCAGCCGCCCAAGATGAGCCCACCTTCCTTGTGGAATGGGCATTTACAGATTTTGGCTGTGGCAGGCCTGCCACAGAATGTGCAAGCTGAATTGTACTACAAATCCAACGAGCAATAGTCTGCTTAGAAGCAGGAGCACCCAGCTTTTTGGGTGCATACAATATAAACAGCAAGTCAGACTTTCTGACTCCAGCCGTCCTGGAATTATATATATATATATATATTTTCAGGGCCCTGACAACGTCTAGCAACTTGGAGTCCTCCAAGTCCCTAGTAGCCGCAGGCACCACAATAGGTTGTTTCAGGTGAAACGCTGACACCACCTTAGGAAGAAACTGGGGACGAGTCCGCAGTTCTGCCCTGTCCGAATGGAAAATCAAATATGGGCTTTTGTAAGACAAAGCCGCCAATTCTAACACTCGCCTGGCCGAGGCCAGGGCCAACAGCATGGTCACTTTCCATGTGAGATATTTCAAATCCACAGATTTGAGCGGTTCAAACCAATATGATTTGAGGAATCCCAACACTACGTTGAGATCCCACGGTGCCACTGGAGGCACAAAAGGGGCTGTATATGCAATACTCCCTTGACAAATGTCTGGACTTCAGGAACTGAAGCCAATTCTTTCTGGAAGAAAATCTACAGGGCCGAAACTTGAACCTTAATGGACCCCAATTTTAGGCTCATAGACACTCCTGTTTGCAGGAAGTGCAGAAATCGACCTAGTTGAAATTTCTTCGTGGGGCCTTCCTGGCCTCACCCACGCAACATATTTTCACCACATGTGGTGATAACGTTGTGCGGTCACCTCCTTCCTGGCTTTGACCAGGGTAGGTATGACCTCTTCCGGAATGCCTTTTCCCTTAGGATCCGGCGTTCAACCGCCATGCCGTCAAACGCAGCCGCGGTAAGTCTTGGAACAGACATGGTACTTGCTGAAGCAAGTCCCTTCTTAGCTCCCGAGGCCATTAGTCCTCTGTGAGCATCTCTTGAAATTCCGGGTACCAAGTCCCTCTTGGCCAATCCGGAGCCACGAGTATAGTTCTTACTCCTCTACGTCTTATAATTCTCAATACCTTGGTTATGAGAAGCAGAGGAGGGAACACATACACCGACTGTTACACCCGCGGTGTTACCAGGACATCCACAGCTATCGCCTGAAGGTCTCGTGACCTGGCGCAATACCTGTCCCGTTTTTTGTTCGGGCGGGATGCCATCATGTCCACCTTTGGTCTTTCCCAACGGTTCACAATCATGTGGAAAACTTCCCGATGAAGTTCCCACTCTCCCGGGTGGAGGTCGTGCCTGCTGAGGAAGTCTGCTTCCCAGTCGTCCACTCCCGGAATGAACACTGCTGACAGTGCTATCACATGATTTTCCGCCTAGCAAAAAATCCTTGCAGTTTTGCCACTGCCCTCCTGCTTCTTGTGCCGCCCTTTCTGTTTACGTGGGCGACTGCCGTGATGTTATCCCACTGGATCAATACCGGCTGACCTTGAAGCAGAGGTCTTGCTAAGTTTAGAGCATTATAAATTTGCTCTTAGCTCCAGTATATTTATGTGGAGAGAATTCTCCAGACTTGATCACACTCCCTGGAAATTTTTTCCCTGTGTGACTGCTCTCCAGCCTCTCAGGCTGGCCTCCGTGGTCAACAGCACCCAATCCTGAATGCCGAATCTGCGGCCCTCTAGAAGATGAGCACTCTGTAATCACCACAGGAGAGACACCCTTGTCCTTGGATATAGGGTTATCCGCTGATGCATCTGAAGATGCGATCCGGACCATTTGTCCAGCAGATCCCACTGAAGAGTTCTTGCGTGAAATCTGCCGAATGGAATCGCTTCGTAATAAGCCACCATTTTTACCAGGACTCTTGTGCAATGATGCACTGACACTTTTCCTGGTTTTAGGAGGATCCCGATTAGTTCGGATAACTCCCTGGCTTTCTCCTCTGGGAGAAACACCTTTTTCTGGACTGTGTCCAGAATCATCCCTAGGACCAGCAGACGTGTCGTCGGAACAACTGCGGTTTTGGAATATTTAGAATCCACCCATGTTGTCGTAGAACTACTTGAGATAGTGCTACTCCGACCTCCAACTGTTCTCTGGACCTTGTTCTTATCAGGAAGTCGTCCATTTTCTTTGAAGACGAATCCTCATTTCGGTCATTACCTTGGTAAGGACCCGGGGTGCCTTGGACAATCCAACGGCATCGTCTGAAACTGATAGTGACAGTTCTGTACCACGAACCTGAGGTACCCTCGGTGAGAAAGGCAAATTTTTGGGACATGGAGGTAAGCATCCCTGATGTCCCGGGACACCATATAGTCCCCTTCTTCCCGGTTCGCTATCACTGCTCTGAGTGACTCCATCTGGATTTGAACTTTTGTAAGTGTTCAAATATTTCAGATTTAGAATAGGTCTCACCTAGCCTTCTGGCTTCAGTACCACCATATAGTGTGGAATAATACCCCTTTCCTTGTTGTAGGAGGGGTACTTTGATTATCACCTGCTGGGAATACAGCTTGTGAATTGTTTTCAATACTGCCTCCCTGTCGGAGGGAGACATTGGTACAGCAGACTACAGGAACCTGCGAGGGGGAAACGTCTCGACATTCCAATCTGTACCCCTTGGATACTACTTGTAGGATCCAGGGGTCCTGTACGGTCCCAGCGTCATGCTGAGAACTTGGTAGAAGCGTTGGAGGGCTTCTGTTCCTGGGAATGGGCTGCCTGCTGCAGTCTTCTTCCCTTTCCTCTATCCCTGGGCAGATATGACTCTTATAGGGACGAAAGGACTGAGGCTGAAAAGACGGTGTCTTTTTCTGCAGAGATGTGACTTAGGGTAAAAAACGGTGGATTTTCCAGCAGTTGCCGTGACCACCAGGTCCCATGGACCGACCCCAAATAACTCCTCCCCTTTATACGGCAATACATCTTTGTGCCGTTTGGAATCTGCATCACCTGACCACTGTCGTGTCCATAAACATCTTCTTGCAGATATGGACATCGCATTTACTCTTGATGCCAGAGTGCAAATATCCCTCTGCGCATCTCGCATATATAGAAATGCTTCCTTTAAATGCTCTATAGTCAATAAAATACTGTCCCTGTCAAGGGTATCAATATTTTTAGTCAGGGAATCCGACCAAGCCACCTCAGCTCTGCACATCCAGGCTGAGGCGATCGCTGGTCGCAGTATAACACCAGCATGTGTGTGTATACTTTTTAGGATATTTTCCAGCCTCCTATCAGCTGGCTCCTTAAGTACGGCCCTATCTGTAGATGGTACCGCCACTTGTTCTGATAAGCATGTGAGCGCCTTATCCACCCTAAGGGGTGTTTCCCAACGCGCCCTAACTTCTGGCGGGAAAGGGTATACCGCCAATAATTTTCTATCGGGGGAAACCCACGCATCATCACACACTTCATTTAATTTATCTGATTCAGGAAAAACTACAGGTAGTTTTTTCACATCCCACATAATACCCTTTTTTGTGGTACTTGTAGTATCAGAAATATGTAACACCTCCTTCATTGCCCTTAACGTGTGGCCCTAAAGGAAAATACGTTTGTTTCTTCACCGTCGACACTGAAATCAGTGTCCGTGTCTGGGTCTGTGTCGACCGACTGAGGTAAATGGGCGTTTTACAGCCCCTGACAGTGTTTGAGACGCCTGGGCAGGTACTAATTTGTTCGCCGGCCGTCTCATGTCGTCAACCGGCTTGCAGCGTGTTGACATTATCACGTAATTCCATAAATAAGCCATCCATTCCGGTGTCGACTCCCTAGAGAGTGACATCACCATTACAGGCAATTTGCTCCGCCTCCTCACCAACATTTTCCTCATACATGTCGACACACACGTACCGACATACAGCACACACATAGGGAATGCTCTGATAGAGGACAGGACCCACTAGCCCTTTGGGGAGACAGAGGGAGAGTTTGCCAGCACACACCAAAACGCTATAATTATATAGGGACAACCTTTATATAAGTGTTCCTCCCTTATAGCATTTAATATATATTCATATCGCCAAATCAGTGCCCCCCCTCTCTGTTTTAACCCTGTTTCTGTAGTGCAGTGCAGGGGAGAGCATGGGAGCCTTCCCACCAGCATATCTGTGAGGGAAAATGGCGCTGTGTGCTGAGGAGAATAGGCCCCGCCCCCTTTTCGGCGGGCTTCTTCTCCGGAGTTTGTGATATCTGGCAGGGGTTAAATACATCCATATAGCCTCAAGGGCTATATGTGATGTATTTTTCGCCATACAGGTATTATACATTGCTGCCCAGGGCGCCCCCCCCCGCGCCCTGCACCCTCCGTGACCGCTGTGTGAAGTGTGCTGACAACAATGGCGCACAGCTGCAGTGCTGTGCGCTACCTGATGAAGACTGAAAGTCTTCTGCCGCCTGGTTCCGGACCTCTTCAATCTTCAGCATCTGCAAGGGGGGTCGGCGGCGCGGCTCCGGGACGAACCCCAGGGCGAGACCTGTGTTCCGACTCCCTCTGGAGCTAATGGTGTCCAGTAGCCTAAGAAGCCAATCCATCCTGCACGCAGGTGAGTTCACTTCTCTCCCCTAAGTCCCTCGATGCAGTGAGCCTGTTGCCAGCAGGACTCACTGAAAATAAAGAACCTAAAAACTTTTTCTAAGCAACTCTTTAAGAGAGCCACCTAGATTGCACCCTGCTCGGACGGGCACAAAAACCTAACTGAGGCTTGGAGGAGGGTCATAGGGGGAGGAGCCAGTACACACCATGTGATCCTAAAAGCTTACTTTTTGTGCCCTGTCTCCTGCGGAGCCGCTAATCCCCATGGTCCTGACGGAGTCCCCAGCATCCACTAGGACGTTAGAGAAATCTTCAAAGCCCTGACTACATCAAGCAACTTGGAGTCCTCCAAGTCACGAGTAGCCGCAGGCACCACAATAGGTTGGTTCAAATGAAAAGATGACACCACCTTCGGCAGATATTGCGGACGAGTCCGTAATTCTGCCCTGTCCATATGGAAAACCAGATAGGTGCTTTTACATGACAAAGCCGCCAATTCTGACACACGCCTAGCAGAAGCTAAGGCCAATAGCATGACCACTTTCCACGTGAGATACTTTAGCTCCACGGTCTTAAGTGGCTCAAACCAGTGAGATTTCAGGAAACTCAACACCACGTTAAGATCCCAAGGTGCCACTGGTGGCACAAAAGGGGGCTGAATATGCAGGACTCTCTTTACAAACGTCTGAACTTCATGAAGCGAAGCCAATTCCTTTTGAAAGAAAATGGATAGGGCCGAAATCTGGACCTTTATGGACCCTAATTTTAAGCCCATAGTCACTCCTGACTGTAGGAAGTGCAGGAACCGGCCCAGCTGGAATTCCTCTGTAGGGGCCTTCCTGGCCTCACACCAAGCAACATATTTTCGCCATATACGGTGATAATGTTTTGCTGTCACGTCCTTCCTAGCCTTTATCAGCGTAGGAATAACTTCATCCGGAATGCCTTTCTCCGCTAGGATCCGGCGTTCAACCGCCATGCCGTCAAACGCAGCCGCGGTAAGTCTTGGAACAGACAGGGCCCCTGTTGCAACAGATCCTGTCTGAGAGGCAGAGGCCATGGGTCCTCTGTGAGCATTTCTTGCAGTTCCGGGTACCAAGTCCTTCTTGGCCAATCCGGAACAATGATTATTGTTCTCACTCCTCTTTTTCTTACGATTCTCAGCACCTTGGGTATGAGAGGAAGAGGAGGAAACACATAGACCGACTGGAACACCCACGGTGTTACTAGTGCGTCCACAGCTATCGCCTGAGGGTCTCTTGACCTGGCGCAATACCTTTGTAGCTTTTTGTTGAGGCGGGATGCCATCATGTCCACCTGTGGCAGTTCCCATCGATTTGTAATCTGTGTGAAGACTTCCTGATGAAGTCCCCACTCTCCCGGGTGGAGGTCGTGCCTGCTGAGGAAGTCTGCTTCCCAGTTGTCCACTCCCGGAATGAACACTGCTGACAGTGCTTGCACGCGATTCTCCGCCCAACGAAGAATCCTGGTGGCTTCCGCCATCGCTACCCTGCTTCTTGTGCCGCCCTGGCGGTTTACATGAGCCACTGCGGTGATGTTGTCTGACTGAATCAGCACCGGTTGGTTGCGAAGCAGAGGCTCCGCTTGACTCAGGGCGTTGTATATGGCCCTTAGTTCCAGGATATTGATGTGCAGACAAGCCTCCTGACTTGACCACAGCCCTTGGAAGTTTCTTCCCTGAGTGACTGCTCCCCATCCTCGGAGGCTTGCATCCGTGGTCACCAGGACCCAGTCCTGTATGCCGAACCTGCGGCCCTCGAGAAGGTGAGCACTCTGCAGCCACCACAGAAGAGACACCCTGGCCCTGGGGGATAGGGTGATCAGCCGATGCATCTGAAGATGCGATCCGGACCACTTGTCCAACAGATCCCACTGAAAGGTCCTCGCATGGAACCTGCCGAAGGGAATGGCTTTGTATGACGCCACCATCTTTCCCAGGACTCGCGTGCAGTGATGCACCAACACCTGTTTTGGTTTTAAGAGTTCTCTGACCAGAGTCACGAGCTCCTGAGCCTTCTCCGCCGGGAGAAACACCTTTTTCTGGTCCGTGTCCAGAATCATGCCCAGGAAGGGCAGACGAGTCGTAGGGATCAGCTGCGACTTTGGAATATTCAAAATCCAGCCGTGCTGTTGCAACACTTCCTGAGAGTGTGCTACGCTGATCAGCAACTGCTCTGGACCTCGCCTTTATGAGGAGATCGTCCAAGTATGGGATAACTGTGACACCCTGCTTTCGAAGGAGCACCATCATTTCCGCCATTACCTTGGTAAATATTCTCGGTGCCGTGGAGAGACCAAACGGCAACGTCTGGAATTGGTAATGACAGTCCTGTACCACAAATCTGAGGTACTCCTGATGAGGTGGATAAATGGGGACATGCAGGTAATCATCCTTTATGTCCAGAGACACCATAAAATCCCCCTCTTTCAGGCTTGCAATGACCGCTCTGAGCGATTCCATCTTGAACTTGAACCTTTTCAGGTAAATGTTCAGGGATTTTAAATTCAATATGGGTCTGACCGGACCGTCCGGTTTCGGAACCACAAACATTGTGGAATAGTAACCCCTTCCCTGTTGAGGGAGGGGAACCTGTACCACCACCTGCTGGAGATATAATTTGTGAATTGCCGCTAACACTACTTCCCTTTCTATGGGGGAAGCAGGCAGGGCTGATTTTAGGTAACGGTGAGGGGGCATCACTTCGAATTCCAGCTTGTATCCCTGAGACTCAATCTGTATAGCCCAGGGATCCACCTGTGAGCGAACCCACTGGTGGTTGAATTTTCGGAGACGCGCCCCCACCGCTCCTGGCTCCACCTATGGAGCCCCAGCGTCATGCAGTGGATTTAGTGGAAGCCGGGGAGGACTTCTGTTCCTGGGAACTAGCTGTATGGTGCAGCTTCTTTCCTCTACCCCTGCCCCTGGCAAGAAAGGACGCACCTCTGACTTTCTTGCCTTTTTGTGATCGAAAGGACTGCATTTGGTAATACGGTGCTTTCTTAGGCTGTGAGGGAATATATGGCAAATTTGACTTCCCAGCTGTAGCTGTGGAAACTAGGTCCGAGAGACCGTCCCCAAACAATTCCTCACCCTTGTAGGGTAAAACCTCCATGTGCTTTTTAGAGTCGGCATCGCCTGTCCATTGCCGAGTCCACAGGACCCTTCTGGCAGAAATCGACATTGCATTTATTCTAGAGCCCAGTAGGCAAATGTCCATCTGGGCATCCCTCATATATAGGACAGCGTCTTTTATCAGAATCAGCTTTATTGGCCAGGTATACTTGCGTATACTAGGAATTTGTCTTCGGTTTGCTATACAACAGCCAAGTAGGTAACAGGTAAGCAGGTGTGTGTGTGTGTGTGTGTGTGTGTGGGGGGGGGGGGGGGGGGGAAGTAAAGTTACACAGATAGGTATACCGTAGGGACACAAGTTAGTTACATGTACGTCTAGTCAGTCAATGTTCAGGAGTTCAGCAGGCGGAAAGAAACTTTTGAGGCTTCTGGTGGATCTGGCGGGGACAGCCCTGTAACGCCTGCCTGAAGGAAGCAAGTTAAACATGCTGTGGCCGGGGTGTAGCTGGTCTTTTACTATCTTCATTGCCCGCTTTTTAGCTCTGGACAAGTACAGGTCCTGGACTGAGGGAAGGTCGGCCCCGATGATCTTCTCTGCGGTTCTGACCACCTTTTGGAGCCTGCATCTGTCCCTCGCGCTGGCGGAGCTGTACCATACGAGTATCGAGGAGCACAGTACCGACTCCACAATCGCGGAGTAGAAGAGGAGCAGAAGCTTCTGTGGGATGTTGAACTTCCTTAGTTGCCTGAGGAAGAACAACCTCTGCTGCGCTTTCCCACCAGTGGCGTCAGCGTTGGACCCCCATTTAAGGTCCCTGGAGATTGTGGTCCCTAGAAACTTGAAGGAGTCCACTAGTGATACCACACTGTCAGCAATCGTTAGCGGAGGTGCACTAGATGACTTCTTCCTGAAGTCCACTATCATCTCGACAGTTTTGAGGGGGTTGAGCTCAAGGTTGTTGTGGATGCACCACTGGGCCAGCCGGTCTACTTCCCGTCTATAGGCCGATTCGTCCCCATCCTTGATGAGGCCGATGACGGTGGTGTCATCGGCGAATTTGATGATCCTTACTGATTGCGCCTCTGAGGTACAGTCATTTGTGTACAGGGAGAAGAGCAGGGGTGAGAGGACACAGCCCTGAGGGGCCCCTGTACTAATGGACCGCGCTTGAGAGGTGAATTCCCCCGCTTTCACCACCTGTGTCCTATCTGTCAGGAAGTCTATTATCCAGGAACAGGTAGCTTCTGGGACCCCTAGGCGAAGTAATTTGGGGTGGAGGATGCTGGGGACGATTGTATTGAAGGCCGAGCTGAAATCGACAAACAGGACCCTCGCGTAGGTACCGGGAATGTCTAGGTGCTGTAGAATGTAGTGCAGGCCCAGGTTGACTGCATCCTCGACACACCGATTCGAGCGATAGGCGAACTGCAGGGGGTCCAGTTGGGGGCCAGTCACAGTTTTCAGGTGATTCAAAACCAGACGCTCGAACGTTTTCAAGAATACAGACGTCAGTGCTATCGGCCTGTAGTCGTTCAGGTTTGTGATAGTGGGTTTCTTGGGGACCGGGACTATAGTAGACCTTTTGAGGCAGGAAGGGACTTTCTGTAGCTCCAGCGATTTATTGAAGATCTTGGTGAATATGGGGGCGAGCTGACCCGCACATGCTCTTAGGGCAGATGGTGACACTCCGTCAGGACCCGGAGCTTTCCTGGTTTTGGCCCTTTTGAACAATGCCTCCACCTCTTCTTGGGTGACTTGCAGTGCCTGGGGTTGGCCGTCGGTGTTCGGGGCATCGTAGAGGTGATTGTTTGGGTTGCAGGGGACTTCTTTTGCGAACCTGCAATAAAAGTGGTTCAGTTCATCTGCAAGGTCTTGGTGCATGGCGGTGGACTTTGATGTTTTCCTATAGTTGGTTATGGATTGCATTCCTTTCCATACAGATACGGGGTCATTGGTGGAGAGATCGTTTGTCAGCTTGTCCGAGAACCGCTTTTTTGCTAGCCTGATTCCTTTAGTCAGAGAGTTCCTAGTACGGTTGTATAGTGCTCTGTCACCGCTGCTATAGGCCTCCTCTTGGCTCGATGAAGTTGCCTGAGCTGGGCATTGAACCAGGGCTTGTTGTTGTTGTAAATGCGGTAAGTCTTGGTAGGTACACACATGTCCTCACAGTAGCTGATGTAGGATGTGACAGTGTCTGTCAAGTCATTCAGGTCGGTTGCCGAGGCTTCAAAGACCCCCCATTCCGTGCAGTCAAAGCAGGCCTGGAGCTTCATCTTGGCCTCATTGGTCCATTTCTTAACAGTCTTAACGACAGGCTTAACTGCTCTCAGCTTCTGTGTATAGGTATATATGCCCCAGGGTCAGTAAAATAGTATCCTTGTCCAAGGTATCCAGTTCCTCAGACAGTGTATGCTCTATATGAGGACAGGACCCCCACAAGGCCTTTTGGAGAGACAGAGAGAGAGTATGCCAGCACACACCCCAGCGCTATATGACCCAGGAATCACACAGTAACTTAGTGTTTACCCAGTAGCTGCTGTATATATGATTATTGCGCTAAATTTATGTGCCCCCCCTCTCTTTTTACCCTCTTTCTACCGTGAGTCTGCAGGGGAGAGCCTGGGGAGCTTCCTCTCAGCGGAGCTGTGGAGAGAAAATGGCGCTGGTGAGTGCTGAGGAAGAAGCCCCGCCCCCTCAGCGGCGGGCTTCTGTCCCGCGATTTGGTGTAAAAAATGGCGGGGGCTCATGCATATATACAGTGCCCAGCTGTATATATGCTGCTTTTGCCAGGAGGTACTCAATTGCTGCCCAGGGCGCCCCCCCTGCGCCCCGCACCCTACAGTGACCGGAGTGTGTGGGTTAGTGTGGGCGCAATGGCGCACAGCTGCAGTGCTGTGCGCTACCTCATGTGAAGACAGGAGTCTTCTGCCGCCGATTTTGACGTCTTCTTGCTTCATCCGCCGGCTTCTGTCTTCTGGCTATTCGAGGGGGACGGCGGCGCGGCTCCGGGAACGGACGTCCAAGGTTAAGTTCCTGTGTTCGAACCCTCTGGAGCTAATGGTGTCCAGTAGCCTAAGAAGCGCAACCTAGCCGCAGCTAGTAGGTTTGCTTCTCTCCCCTCAGTCCCACGTAGCAGAGAGTCTGTTGCCAGCAGAAGCTCTCTGAAAATAAAAAAACCTAACTAAAATACTTTCTTAATAGCAAGCTCAGGAGAGCTCACTAAAATGCACCCAGCTCCTTCCGGGCACAGATTCTAACTGAGGTCTGGAGGAGGGGCATAAAGGGAGGAGCCAGTGCACACCAGTAGTACTAATTCTTTCTTAGAGTGCCCAGTCTCCTGCGGAGCCCGTCTATTCCCCATGGTCCTTACGGAGTCCCCAGCATCCACTAGGACGTTAGAGAAATAATCCTGATTCATGCCCCTTACATTATTTGTCATTTTTCCTCCTTATAGTAATGCCCAGTATACATTATGCCACATACTGCAATGGCCCTTAGACATTATGCCACACACACAATAATGCACATGACACAATATGCACACACCATAATGCCCCCGACACATTATGCCACACACCGTAATGCCTGTGACACATTATGCCACACACCGTAATGCCTGTGACACATTATGACAGGAATCGCAATGCCCGTTATACATTATGCTACACACTGCAATGCCCGATACATTATAGCACATACAATGTCTGTGACACATTATGACACACACCGCAATGATCCTGAGACATTATACCACATACCACAATGCCCGTGATATAGTATACAACACACCGTAATGCCTGACACATTATGACACACACCGCAATATCCGTGATACATTATGCCACACACTGCAATGACCCTGAGACATTATACCACATATCACAATGCCCGTGATATAGTATACCATACACCGTAATGCCTATGACACATACCGCAATGCCCGTTATACCCTATGCCACACACCGCAATGCCCGTAATACATTATGCCACACTGCAATGCCCCTGAGACATTATACCACAATGCCCGTGATGGTTCCGGTATGAATGGTCGACCATGTTATGGTCGACAGTCATTAGGTCGACCACTATTGGTCGACATTGACAAGGTCGACATGGACACATGGTCGACGCATGAAAATGGTCGACACATGAAAGGTCGACATATGAAAAGGTCGACGTGAGTTTTTTTACTTTTTTTGGTGTCGTTTTTTGCGTAAAGTGACTGGGAACCCCAATTAGTGCACCGCGTCCCCACACATGGCTCGCTTCGCTCGCCATGCTTCGGGCATGGTGCCTTCGCTCCGCTACCGCTTCGCTCGGCACACTTTACCGTTCCAATCGTAGTCCATGTGGATCGTAAAGTATGGAAAAGTTCCCCAAAAGAAAAAAAAGTTAAAAAACTCATGTCGACCTTTTCATGTGTCGACCATTTTATGTGTCGACCATGTGTCCATGTCAACCATGTCAATGTCGACCAATAGTGGTCGACCTAATGACTGTCGACCATAACATGGTCGACCATGTGAACGGATACCGCCCGTGATATAGTATGCCACACCGTAATGCCTGTGACACATTATGACACACACCGCAATGTCCGTGATACATTATGCCACACACCGTAATGCCAATTACACATTAAGTTCTACAGTAAGGCTTCTAATTACTTTTAAATTACCTGCTCGTTGCCAGGGGTTTCATGCTCTTGGTTCCATGCACGGTGCCAGGGATTTTCATGCTCAGGGTGTCATGCTCGTTTGCAGGGGTTTCATGCACTGGGTGTCATGCTCGTTGCTAGGGGGTAGTGCTTGTTGCTAGGGCCGTGCTCCCAGTGTTACATATGCCCCCAGTGCCAGGTATTCCCCCACAGTGCCAGGTACTCACATGCCCCCAGTGCCAAATATAGCCCCCCCCCATGTGCCAGGTACACATATCCCCCCTCCCCCCCCCCCCGTGCCACATATGCCCCCAGTGCCAGATAGTCCCCCACAGTGCCAGGTACTCACATGCCCCCAGTGCCAAATATAGCCCCCCCCCCATGTGCCAGGTACACATATAACCCCCCAGTGCCACATATGCCCCCAGTGCCAGATATTCCCCCACAGTGCCAGGTACTCACGTGCCCCCAGTGCCAACTATACCCCCCCAGTGCCACATATGCCCCCAGTGCCAGATATTCCCCCACAGTGCCAGGTACTCACGTGCCCCCAGTGCTAAATATACCCCCCCAGTGCCACATATGCCCCCAGTGCCAGATATTCCCCCACAGTGCCAGGTACTCACGTGCCCCAGTGCTAAATATACCCCCCCAGTGCCACATATGCCCCCTCAGTGCCTGCCACATATGCTCCCCCAGTGCCGTGCTCCCCCGCTCCCCCCCCCCCCGTCCCGCTCCTTTGTGTTGGAGAGACACGGGAGGGCACAGCGCGCGCCTCTCCCGTGTCCCTCCTGGGTCTCCTGCGGGTCTGTTAAAGGAAGTGCCGTTCGTGAGCCAATCAAAGCTCACGAACGGCACTTCCTTTATTAGACCCGCCGGAGACCCAGGAGGGACACTGGAGAGGCGCTCGTCCGCATGTCAATCTGCGCTAAATCAGTGGTGCCACCGCGAGGGCTGCGGTGGCAGTAGTTACGCCACTGGGCCAAATATTCTCTGTAAAGCGCTGCGGAATATGTGTGCGCTATATAAATAATTGGTAATAAATAATAATATTTATTTTACTATATACTGTACATTAAATCAATTATTAATCATAAGGAAATGTTCTAGTGTAGATTACGTGACATGGGGTGCACCTATAGAACATTGGTTAAATAAATGGTCTCAAACTCTCAATGCACAACCTCACTTCCTATATTTGTGTTCTTTACTTTGTCTTTTTAGTACTTTAGATTTAAAACTTATTTGCATTTTGCGTTACTAAGACTGTGTTTATTTCACCTAAATACAATTATATGCATAATATATTTCTTGATGGAACCAAGACTATTTTCTATTATATAGGGGTAAATTTACTAAGGTGGGAGGTTTTTTTTAGAACTGGTGATGTTGCCCATAGCAACCAATCAGATTCTACTTAACATTTGTCTAGCTGCTTCTAGAAGATAATAGATACAATCTGATTGGTTGCTATGGGCAACATCACCAGTTCTAAAAATCTCCCACCTTAGTAAATTTACCCCATAGTCTCCTCTTTATATGCTACAAAAGGCTTTCATTTGGTAACACAAAAGAAGATCCTTTACACTTTTAATATCAAATCAGCAACATAGGGAATAAAACACACAAAAAACACAGCAACCATGATTCATCCAATAGTAACTTGTACAACGTATACATTGTCAGCATTGTATAGTCAGCAACCTCATGGCAGTGAACATTTTAATATTTGACTTTCCATGTAAATGTTTTTCCTAGAGCCGTCAAATGAAAGCTATATAAAATAAATATGTACAGCCTCACAGACTCCGTTATTAACAACACATATGGAATCCTCTTCTACTAATAAAGTGGGTAAAGTGAAAATTGCTGTGGTACCTTTTTTCTTCGGGTGTAGTATGAAAAGTCGACATTTATAACATAAACAGAATGTCAAATGTCAAGAGGGACATATGACAATGTGCCGACATTGACAAATGTTGACATGTTCATAAAGTCAAGATCAGATATTTTTTAGGCATATTTTAATCTTACCATATACATAACAATTACATAAAAATGTACTGTCAACATTCAGGTGTCGACAACAAAAATGCTGACAGTCACAGATGTTGACTTGGTTAAAGACAAAGTCAACATTTGTCAATGTTGCCATTTTTTTGTCGACATTCAGAACCTGTCGACATTCTGAGCTGATTACTTTTCTTCCAGGTGCCTAGACAGTCACACTATGTGCTATACTATGAGAGCTGTTTATATTCATAAATATCAGTCACTACATACTACAATTAAAATGTAATCTTGGATACATGCAGCCCTACACTTTAACAAGCTTCTATTTGTTGATATTCAGCAGAATATGACAAGAACAACAGAACTACTGACCATTCGTAATTTAGTTATAGAATGATCCAAAAACAGCAAACAGGAGACCCATTTCTGATTACTGTCTCCTAGCAACATTAATTAGCTAAAATTAAACTATAAGTAAAGCACATTATACTCTTGAATGCACTGTATCATAATGAACAACGCAGAGAATGATAGCCAACTATGGTGGTGTTGATAACAAAAAAAATAATAAGATTTTACTTACCGGTAAATCTATTTCTCGTAGTCCGTAGTGGATGCTGGGGACTCCGTAAGGACCATGGGGAATAGACGGGCTCCGCAGGAGACATGGGCACTTTAAGAAAGAATTTAGGTTCTGGTGTGCACTGGCTCCTCCCTCTATGCCCCTCCTCCAGACCTCAGTTAGAGAAACTGTGCCCAGAAGAGCTGACAGTACAAGGAAAGGATTTTGGTAATCCAGGGCAAGATTCATACCAGCCACACCAATCACACCGTATAACATGTGATAACAACCAGTTAACAGTATGACAAATAACAGAGCATCAGGTCCAACCCTGATGCAACCATAACTTAACCCTTATTGAAGCAATAACTATATACAAGTATTGCAGAAGAAGTCCGCACTTGGGACGGGCGCCCAGCATCCACTACGGACTACGAGAAATAGATTTACCGGTAAGTAAAATCTTATTTTCTCTAACGTCCTAGTGGATGCTGGGGACTCCGTAAGGACCATGGAGATTATACCAAAGCTCCCAAACAGGCGGGAAAGTGCGGATGACTCTGCAGCACCGATTGAGCAAACACAAGGTCCTCCTCAGCCAGGGTATCAAACTTGTAGAACTTTGCAAAAGTGTTTGAACCTGACCAAGTAGCCGCTCGGCAAAGCTGTAATGCTGAGACCCCTCGGGCAGCCGCCTAAGAAGAGCCCACCTTCCTAGTGGAATGGGCCTTAACTGATTTTGGCAGCGGCAATCCAGACGCAGAATGAGCCTGCTGAATCGTGTTACAGATCCAGCGAGCAATAGTTTGCTTTGAAGCAGGAGCACCAAGCTTGTTGGAAGCATACAGGATAAACAAAGACTCTGTTTTCCTGACCCTAGCCGTTCTGGCTACATAAACCTTCAAAGCCCTGACCACATCAAGTAACTCGGAATCCTCCAAGTCAGTAGTAGCCACAGGCACCACAATAGGTTGGTTTATATGAAAGGATGAAACCACTTTCGGCAGAAATTGTGGACGGGTCCGCAATTCTGCTCTATCCGCATGGAAAACCAGATAGGGGCTTTTATGAGACAAAGCCGCCAACTCTGACACACGCCTAGCAGAAGCCAAGGCTAATAGCATGACCACCTTCCACGTGAGATATTTCAACTCCACCGTTTTGAGTGGTTCAAACCAGTGGGATTTCAGGAAACTCAACACCACGTTAAGATCCCAAGGTGCCACTGGAGGCACAAAAGGGGGCTGAATATGCAGCACTCCCTTTACAAACGTCTGAACTTCAGGTAGAGAAGCCAACTCTTTTTGAAAGAAACTGGATAGGGCCGAAATCTGGACCTTAATGGAACCCAATTTTAGGCCCAAATTCACTCCGGACTGTAGGAAGTGAAGCAAACGGCCCAGCTGGAATTCCTCCGTAGGAGCATTCCTGGCCTCACACCAAGCAACATATTTTCGCCATATACGGTGATAATGTTGAGCTGTCACGTCCTTCCTAGCCTTTATCAGCATAGGAATGACCTCATCCGGAATGCCTTTCTCTGCTAGGATCCGGCGTTCAACCGCCATGCCGTCAAACGCAGCCGCGGTAAGTCTTGGAACAGGCAGGGCCCCTGTTGCAACAAGTCCTGTCTTAGAGGAAGAGGCCACGGGTCCTCTGTGAGCATTTCTTGCAGATCTGGATACCAAGTCCTTCGTAGCCAATCTGGAACAATGAGTATTGTTCTTACTCCTCTTTTTCTTATTATCCTCAGCACCTTGGGTATGAGAGGAAGAGGAGGAAATACATAGACCGACTGGAACACCCACGGTGTCACCAGGGCGTCTACAGCTATCGCCTGAGGGTCTCTTGACCTGGCGCAATACCGCTGTAGCTTTTTGTTGAGGCGGGATGCCATCATGTCCACCTGTGGCAGTTCCCACCGACTTGTAATCTGTGCGAAGACTTCCTGATGAAGTCCCCACTCTCCCGGGTGGAGGTCGTGTCTGCTGAGGAAGTCTGCTTCCCAGTTGTCCACTCCCGGGATGAACACTGCTGACAGTGCGCTTACGTGATTCTCCGCCCAGCGAAGAATTCTGGTGGCTTCCGCCATCGCCACTCTGCTCCTTGTGCCGCCTTGGCGGTTTACATGAGCCACTGCGGTGATGTTGTCTGACTGAATCAGAACCGGTTGGTCGCGAAGCAGGGTCTCCGCTTGACGTAGGGCGTTGTACATGGCCCTTAGTTCCAGGATGTTGATGTGAAGGCAAGTCTCTTGACTTGACCACAGACCTTGGAAATTTCTTCCCTGTGTGACTGCACCCCATCCTCGGAGGCTTGCGTCCGTGGTCACCAGGACCCAGTCCTGAATGCTGAATCTGCGGCCCTCGAGAAGGTGAGCGCTCTGTAGCCACCACAGGAGTGACACCCTGGCCCTGGGGGATAGGGTGATTAACCGATGCATCTGAAGATGTGATCCGGACCACTTGTCCAGTAAGTCCCATTGAAAAGTCTTCGCATGGAACCTGCCGAAGGGAATGGCCTCGTATGATGCCACCATCTTTCCCAGGACACGAGTGCAGTGATGCCCTGACACCTGTTTTGGTTTTAATAGGTTCCTGACCAGTGTCATGAGTTCCTGAGCTTTCTCCATCGGGAGATAAACCCTTTTCTGGTCTGTGTCTAGAATCATGCCCAGGAAAGGCAGACGAGTCGTAGGAACCAACTGCGACTTTGGAATATTTAGAATCCAGCCGTGTTGCCGTAACACTTCCAGAGAAAGTGCTACGCTGATCAGCAACTGCTCTCTCGATCTCGCTTTTATGAGGAGATCGTCCAAGTATGGGATAATTGTGACTCCTTGCTTTCGCAGGAGTACCATCATTTCCGCCATTACCTTGGTAAATATTCAGGGCCGTCTTAACAGCAGTGTAGGCCCCTTGGCACAGCAATGCACTGGGCCCCCTATCCATCCTCCAGAGGTAGGGATTTGGGGTACTATCAGCGGCGGTAGGGGGTGTTCTATCTTCCGCTCACATGTAGGACCTGGATCAGTAATTTCTGCTAATTACTCCTTTACTGCACAGATGGGGCTAAACTGTAGAAGGAGGCATTGGGCTGAATGAAGAAGGTTATAAAGGAAGGGGTCGAGGACTGCGCTGCTTGCTTCACTTGATAGGTTAAGCTGCTTTGGAAGAATGAGGGGATTCCACGTTCCTCTCAGCTACAGGTATAGAAAAAAGAGGGTACCTCCCAGCGCTAATTAAATCAAGTGTGATGTTGACACTCACCACTAGAGCACTAAAATATATTTAATGGTAATAGTCCACTACAGACTTATTATAAAAATAGTAATCTTTTTATTTAAAGACAAAAATATTTATTTCAGTGATTTATTCAGCAAACATAACAGTGTGCTTGAGCCAGTTTGAGCCAGTTTTAAACATTTGTTTTTACAATTGTTCTTTTATTTATCTTGTGTGTGTTATTAAATTTGTCTATTAGCAAGTTCCGCGTGAGTTGTTGATTGATTAAAGCAGACACCTATATATTTATATATATTTTTATTCACTAAGTACCAAATAACCAAGCTCACTTCAAGCGCAGCACTTGTGTATATACTCACCACTAGAGCACTAAAATATATTTAATGGTAATAGTCCACTACAGACTTATTATAAAAATAGTAATCTTTTTATTTAAAGACAAAAATAGAGGGTGTATTAAAATAATATGGAATATAAATGTATCTACATAATATCCTTATTTCAAATTCCTAATACCGGTATACTTAAACATGGACATAACATACACACATATAACATATACTGGCCCGTGAAACGCCCATTGGCGATTTATTCACTAAAATAACACCTTTATTGTTCCGTAAGGTGTATACTAATCACTCTGAAATTATGGTAATTTCTAGAGAAAGCAAATCCTTATATGCTTTTGTATACAAGTCTAGAGAACACCCTTAAAGTATGTTAAGGCAGTCTTTACATCAGGGCTTCTAGTATTTAGTCCAGAAATTCTCTGTTCATACAGGCAAAGTGACTGGTAAACTTAAGGCCCATATAGACGGGCCGATGCGGGAGAGATGTGTGCTGAGCGAACCGCTCAGCACACATCTCTCCCGCCGCTCAGCACAGCGCGATCTGTGCTGAGCGTGCGGGGGGCGACGGGGGGGCCGTTCATTTCACCCAGCGGGTGAAGTGAGCGACCCGCGAGATTGGCCTGCATGCAGGCCAATCTAGCACCGGCGATAGCGATGCGCGGGGCTGCGCATCGCTATCGCTGTAGAGGGTACACACGGAGCGATAATGCTCAAATTCTAAGCAATCAATCCAGACACGTTGTAGGTGTCTCTGCAATCAAGAAGCCCTGGTACATGACTTCCAGGGTGGTAGGGGGTGTTTAATACGTAGGGGAGGGTGTATAGTGGAGTGGGCTTAATATTCATCATTTTCCGGTGGGAGGGCAGCTTGCTTGACTGCAGATATCTCAAGTACCTGAAAATAGTTTTCGTAGCTTTGAATTGGATAAAAAACTAGAGAGTCCCACCTTTCTGGAGGTACTGGGAACTTGGGGATCAGAGCTCAGGAGCCAGAGCAATTAATCAACGAAAATATAAAACTGCATATTAGGCTAGTGGAGCTGAAGCAGGAGCCAGCTGCTTGAAGGCTGATATCTCTAGTTCTGGGCATAACAGAGACAATCTGTTAGTATCCACCACAAGAGGAGAGTCTCAGCTTTTGGAGTATACCATCAGAAAAATTCTAAGTCAGACAGAACCTGAGATATCTGGCTGGGAAGAGCAATTAACAGGCTCGGATGGGGACCACTGCTTTCAAGTCGGATATCTCCGGTTCCCCATGGCCGATTTTCAAAAACCTGGTACCCCTGGAAAGAGGGGACCCTCAGCTATCAACCTAGGGCCTATATACTCCTGGGGCCCTTGGGCAAAAGCCCATTAAGCCCATACGAAAAGACGGCCCTGTAAATATTCTCGGTGCCGTGGAGAGACCAAATGGCAACGTCTGAAATTGGTAATGACAATCCTGTACCACAAATCTGAGGTACGCCTGATGAGGTAGATAAATGGGGACATGAAGGTATGCATCCTTTATGTCCAGAGACACCATAAAATCCCCCCCTTCCAGGCTTGCGATGACCGCTCTCAGCGATTCCATCTTGAACTTGAACCTTTTCAGGTATATATTCAGGGATTTTAAATTCAATATGGGTCTGACCGAACCGTCCGGTTTCGGGACTACAAACATGGTCGAATAATAACCCCTTGATTGTTGAAGGAGGGGAACCTTGACCACCACCTGTTGAAGATACAATTTGTGAATTGCAGTTAACACTATTTCCCTCTCGTGGGGGGAAGCTGGCAGGGCCGATTTGAGGTATCGGTGAGGGGGCATCTCCTCGAATTCCAGCTTGTATCCCTGAGACACAATCTCTATTGCCCAGGGATCCAACTGGGAGTGAACCCACTTGTGGCTGAAATTTCGAAGACGTGCCCCCACCGGGCCTAGCTCCGCTTGTGGAGCCCCAGCGTCATGCGGTGGAGTTTGTAGAGGCCGGGGAGGACTTCTGTTCCTGGGAACTAGCTGTGTTGTGCAGCTTCTTTCCTCTGCCCCTGCCTCTGGCAAGAAACGACGCACCTCGGACTTTCTAGTTTTTCTGTGATCGAAAGGACTGCATTTGATAATACGGTGCTCTCTTAGGCTGTGAGGAAACATATGGCAAGAAATTTGACTTTCCAGCAGTAGCTGTGGAGACCAGGTCCGAGAGACCCTCCCCGAACAATTCCTCACCCTTGTAAGGTAAAACCTCCATATGCCTTTTTGAGTCGGCATCAGCTGTCCATTGCCGAGTCCACAGGACCCTTCTGGCAGAAATTGACATAGCATTTATTCTAGAACCCAGTAGACTAATGTCTCTTTGAGCATCTCTCATATATAGGACAGCGTCTTTAATATGCCCCAAGGTCAACAATATAGTATCCTTGTCTAAGGTATCAATTTCCTCAGACACGGTATCCGTCCATGCTGCTACAGCACTACACACCCAGGCCGACGCGATCGCCGGCCTCAGTGAGGTACCTGAATGTGTATAAATGGACTTCAGGGTAACCTCCTGTTTGCGATCCGCAGCATCTTTGAGGGTAGCCGTATCCTGTGACGGCAGGGCTACCTTCTTGGATAAGCGTGTTAAAGCTTTGTCCACCTTAGGGGAGGATTCCCAGCGTAACCTGTCCGTTGGCGGGAAAGGATACGCCATAAGAATCCTTTTGGAAATCTGCAGTTTTTTATCTGGAGATTCCCAAGCCTTTTCACATAACTCATTTAGCTCGTGTTCCTCTGGGATTTCCTCTGTGATGTGCATCACATCCTTAATTGCTATAATCATATAACGGATGGATTTAGCCAATTTTGGCTGTAACTTTGCATCATCGTAATCGACACTGGAGTCAGAATCCATGTCGGTATCTGTTTCAACAATTTGGGATAGTGGGCGCTTCTGAGAACCTGACGGCCTCTGCGACATAGGATCAGGCACGGGTTGGGACCCTGACTGTCCTGAGGCTTCAGCTTTTTCTAACCTTTTATGCAAGGAATTAACATTATCATTTAAAACCTTCCACATCCAATCAGGTGTCAACGCCGTCGGCGGAGACACCACATTCACTTGCTCCCGCTCTGCTTCCACATAGCCTTCCTCATCAGACATGTCGACACAAGCGTACCGACACACCACACACACAGGGAATGCCCTTTTTGAAGACAGTTCCCCCACAAGGCCCTTAGGAGAGACAGAGAGA
The DNA here is from genome assembly GCF_028390025.1 of Pseudophryne corroboree. Taxonomy (NCBI): domain Eukaryota; kingdom Metazoa; phylum Chordata; class Amphibia; order Anura; family Myobatrachidae; genus Pseudophryne; species Pseudophryne corroboree. Next base: position 985,412,769 of record NC_086444.1, read on the forward strand.
GAGTATGCCAGCACACACCCCAGCGCTATAAACCCAGGAATAACACAGTAACTTAATGTTAACCCAGTAGCTGCTGTTTATATATTGTTTTTTGCGCCTAATTATGTGCCCCCCCTCTCTTTTTACCCTCTTCTACCGTGTATCTGCAGGGGAGAGCCTGGGGAGCTTCCTCTCAGCGGAGCTGTGGAGAAAAAATGGCGCTGGTGAGTGCTGAGGAAGAAGCTCCACCACCTCGGCGGCGGGCTTCTGTCCCTCTTAAATATGCAATTTTTGGCGGGGGCTCATACATATATACAGTGCCCAGCTGTATATAGGTTTAACTTTTGCCAAAAGAGGTCCCAAATGCTGCCCAGGGCTACCCCCCCCCCCCTGCGCCCTGCACCCTTACAGTGACCGGAGTATGTGAGGTGTGTGGGAGCAATGGCGCACAGCTGCAGTGCTGTGCGTTACCTCAGTGAAGAACGGAGTCTTCTGCCGCCTGTGAAGTCTTCTTTGCTTCTCATACTCACCCGGCTTCTGTCTTCCGGCTCTGCGAGGGGGACGGCGGCGCGGCTCTGGGATCGGACGGCGAGGGTGAGATCCTGCGTACGATCCCTCTGCAGCTAATGGTGTCCAGTAGCCTAAGAAGCAGGACCTAGCTTCAGAGAGTAGGGCTGCTTCTCTCCCCTCAGTCCCACGATGCAGGGAGTCTGTTGCCAGCAGAGCTCCCTGAAAATAAAAAACCTAACAAAATACTTTCTCTCAGCAAACTCAGGAGAGCTCACTGAAAAGCACCCAGCTCGTCTGGGCACAGTATCAAACGGAGGTCTGGAGGAGGGGCATAGTGGGAGGAGCCAATGCACACCAGAACCTAAATTCTTTCTTAAAGTGCCCATGTCTCCTGCGGAGCCCGTCTATTCCTCATGGTCCTTACGGAGTCCTCAGCATCCACTAGGACGTTAGAGAAATAGGATTTTAATTACCTACAGGTAAATCCTTTTCTCGTAGTCTGTAGAGCAGGGGTGGGGAACCTTTTTTCTAGCGAGGGCCATTTGGATATTTATAAAATCCTTCGGGGGGCCATACAAAAAATAAGATTTTACTCACGGTAAATCTATTTCTCGTAGTCCGTAGTGGATGCTGGGGACTCCGTAAGGACCATGGGGAATAGACGGCTCCGCAGGAGACTGGGCACATCTAAAGAAAGATTTAGGACTATCTGGTGTGCACTGGCTCCTCCCCCTATGACCCTCCTCCAAGCCTCAGTTAGGAACTGTGCCCGGAAGAGCTGGCACAATAAGGAAGGATTTTGAATCCCGGGTAAGACTCATACCAGCCACACCAATCACACCATATAACACGTGATAGGAACCCCGGTTAACAGTATGATAAACAATTGGAGCCTCTGAAGAGATGGCTCACAACAAAACCAGATTTTTGTAACAATAACTATGTACAAGTATTGCAGACAATCCGCACTTGGGACGGGCGCCCAGCATCCACTACGGACTACGAGAAATAGATTTACCGGTGAGTAAAATCTTATTTTCTCTGACGTCCTAGTGGATGCTGGGGACTCCGTAAGGACCATGGGAATTATACCAAAGCTCCCAAACGGGCGGGAGAGTGCGGATGACTCTGCAGCACCGAATGAGAGAATTCCAGGTCCTCCTCAGCCAGGGTATCAAATTTGTAGAATTTTGCAAACGTGTTTGCCCCCGACCAAGTAGCTGCTCGGCAAAGTTGTAAAGCCGAGACCCCTCGGGCAGCCGCCCAAGATGAGCCCACCTTCCGTGTGGAATGGGCTTTTACAGATTTAGGCTGCGGTAAGCCTACCGCAGAATGCGCCAGCTGAATAGTGCTACAAATCCAGCGCACAATAGACTGCTTAGAAGCAGGAGCACCCAGCTTGGTGGGTGCATACAGGATAAACAGCGAGTCAGTCTTTCTGACTCCAGCCGTCCTGGAAATATAAATTTTTAGGGCCCTGACTACGTCCAGCAACTTGGAATCCTCCAAGTCCCTAGTAGCCGCAGGCACCACAATAGGTTGGTTCAAGTGAAAAGCTGAGACCACCTTTGGGAGAAACTGAGGACGAGTCCTCAATTCTGCCCTATCCATATGGAAAATCAGATAAGGGCTTTTACAAGACAAAGCCGCCAATTCTGAAACCCGCCTGGCTGACGCCAAGGCCAACAGCATGACCACTTTCCACGTGAGATATTTTAAATCCACAGTCTTAAGTGGTTCGAACCAATGTGATTTCAGGAATGCCAAAACCACATTGAGATCCCAAGGTGCCACTGGGGGCACAAAAGGAGGCTGAATATGCAGAACTCCTTTGACAAAAGTCTGAACTTCGGGCAGTGAAGCCAGTTTTTTTTTTTTTTTTTTGAAGAAAATCGACAGAGCCAAAATCTGGACCTTTATGGACCCCAATTTGAGGCCCAACGTCACCCCTGCTTGCAGGAAGTGCAGGAATCGACCCAGTTGAAATTCCTCCGTCGGGGCCTTCATGGCCTCACACCAAGCAACATATTTTCGCGGTGATAATGTTTTGCGGTGACATCCTTCCTGGCTTTGATCAGGGTAGGGATGACTTCCTCCGGAATACCCTTTTCCTTCAGGATCCGGTGTTCAACCGCCATGCCGTCAAACGCAGCCGCGGTAAGTCTTGGAACAGACAGGGTCCCTGCTGCAGCAGGTCTTGTCTGAGCGGCAGAGGCCAAGGGTCCTCTGTAAGCATCTCTTGAAGTTCCGGGTACCAAGCTCTTCTTGGCCAATCCGGAACCACGAGTATGGTTTTCACTCCTCGCCTTCTTATTATTCTCAGTACCTTGGGTATGAGAGGTAGAGGAGGAAACACATAAACCGACTGGTACACCCATGGTGTCACTAGAGCGTCCACCGCTATCGCCTGAGGGTCTCTTGACCGGGCGCAATATCTTTTCAACTTCTTGTTGAGGCGGGACGCCATCATGTCTACCTGTGGTTTTTCCCACCGGTTGACCAGCATTTGGAAAACTTCTGGATGAAGTCCCCATTCTCCCGGGTGGAGGTCGTGCCTGCTGAGGAAGTCTGCTTCCCAGTTGTCCACTCCCGGAATGAACACTGCCGTCAGTGCTAACACATGATTCTCTGCCCATCTGAGAATCCTTGTGGCTTCTGCCATCGCCATCCTGCTTCTCGTGCCGCCCTGTCTGTTTACATGGGCGACCGCCGTGATGTTGTCTGACTGGATCAGTACCGGCTGGTTTGAAGCAGGGGTCTTGCCTGGCTTAGGGCATTGTAAATGGCCCTTAATTCCAGGATATTTATGTGAAGAGAAATCTCCTGATTTGACCACAGTCCCTGGAAATTTCTTCCCTTTGTGACTGCCCCCCAGCCCCGAAGGCTGGCATCCGTGGTCACCAGGACCCAGTCCTGTATTCCGAATCTGCGGCCCTCTAGTAGATGAGCCCTCTGCAGCCACCACAGCAGCGACACCCTGGTTCTGGCCGATAGGGTTATCCGCTGTTGCATCTGGAGATGGGACCTGGACCATTTGTCCAACAGGTCCCACTGGAACGTCCTTGCGTGGAACCTTCCGAATTGAATTGCTTCGTACGAAGCTACCATTTTTCCCAGGACTCGTGTGCATTGATGTACCGACACTTTTCCTGGTTTTACGATGTCTCTGACCAGAGATGACAATTCCTCTGCTTTTTCCAGTGGAAGAAACACTCTTTTCTGGTCTGTGTCCAGAATCATTCCCAGGAACAGAAGACGTGTCGTCGGGACCAGCTGTGACTTTGGAATGTTTAGAATCCAGCCGTGCTGTTGTAGCACTTCCTGAGAAAGTGCCACCCCCCCTATCAACTGTTCTTTGGACCTCGCCTTTATCAGGAGATCGTCCAAGTACGGGATAATTAAAACTCCCTTCTTGCGAAGGAGTATCATTAAAGACCCTCGGTGCCGTGGATAACCCAAACGGCAGCGTCTGGAACTGATAGTGACAGTCCTGTACCACAAATCTGAGGTACTCCTGGTGCGGAGGGTAAATGGGGACATGCAGGTACGCATCCTTGATGTCCAGGGATACCATGTAATCCCCCTCCTCCAGGCTCGCAATAACCGCCCTGAGCGATTCCATCTTGAACTTGAACCTTTTGATATAAGTGTTCAAGGCTTTTAAATTTAAGATGGGTCTCACCGAACCGTCCGGTTTCGGTACCACAAACATTGTGGAGTAGTAACCCTTTCCTTGTTGAAGGAGGGGTACCTTGACGATCACTTTCTGTGAATACAGTTTTTGAATAGCCACCAACACTGCCTCCCTGGCAGAGGGAGTTGCCGGCAAGGCAGATTTTAGGAAACGGCGGGGGGGAGACGTCTCGAATTCCAGCCTGTACCCCTGAGATACTACTTGAAGGACCCAGGGATCCACTTGTGAGAGAGCCCACTGTGTGCTGAAAAACCTGAGACGCGCCCCCACCGTTCCCGATTCCGCCTGAGCAGCCCCAGCGTCATGCTGTGGACTTACCGGACGCAGGGGAGGACTTCTGCTCCTGGGAACTAGCTGTGCTCTGCAGCTTTTTCCCCCTTCCTCTGCCCCTCGGTAGAAAGGATGAGCCTCTAGCCCGCTTATTTTTCTGGGGCCGAAAGGACTGTACCTGATAATACGGTGCTTTCTTTTGCTGTGGGGTAGCCTGTGGCAAAAAGGTCAATTTCCCAGCAGTAGCTGTGGAAACGAGGTCTGAAAGACCTTCCCCAAAAAGTTCCACCCCTTTATAGGGTAAAACTTCCATGTGCCGCTTGGAGTCGGCATCACCTGACCATTGCCTAGTCCATAACCCCCGTCTGGCGGCAATGGCCATAGCGCTTATTTTTGATGCCAGCCGGCAAATATCCCTCTGTGCATCACGCATGTATAAGACCGCGTCTTTAATATGGTCAATCGTTAGCAAAATATTGTCCCTATCCATGGTATCAATGTTTTCCGACAGGGAGTCTGACCACGCAGCAGCAGCACTGCACATCCAAGCTGATGCAATAGCGGGTCTCAATATAATGCCCGTGTGTGTGTATATAGCTTTTAGGGTACTTTCCTGCTTTCTATCAGCAGGTTCTTTTAGGGCGACCGTATCCGGAGACGGAAGTGCCACCTTCTTTGATAAGCGTGTCAGCGCTTTATCTACCCTAGGGGGAGTTTCCCAGCGTGACCTATCCTCTGGCGGGAAAGGGTACGCAGCCATTAACCGTTTAGAAATGATCAATTTCTTATCTGGGGAAGACCACGCTTCCTCACACACCTCATTTAATTCGTCAGATGCAGGAAAAACTACTGGTAGTTTTTTCTCACCAAACATAATACCCTTTTTTTTTGTGGTACCTGGGGTATCATCAGAAATGTGTAATACATTTTTCATAGCCTCAATCATATAACGGGTGGAACTATTGGAGGGTACACTCGTCTCATCATCGTCGACACTGGAGTCGGTATCCGTGTCGACATCTGTATCTGTCATCTGAGGTAGCGGGCGTTTTATAGCCCCTGATGACATTTGAGACGCTTGGACAGGCACAAGCTGAGTAGCTGGCTGTCCTATGTCGTCAAACCTTTTATGTAAGGAGCTGACACTGTCACGTAATTCCTTCCATAAGTTTATCCACACTGGTGTCGACCCCGCAGGGGGTGACATCACATTCACAGGCATTTGCTCCGCCTCCACATCATTATCCTCATCATACATGTCGACACAGCAGTACCGACACACAGCAGACACACAGGGAATGCTCTTACAGAGGACAGGACCCCACAAAGCCCTTTGGGGAGACAGAGGGAGAGTATGCCAGCACACACCAGGGCGCTATATAACACAGGGATATCACTATACAGAGTGTTTTCCCCTATAGCTGCCTATATATTATATATATATATATATATATATATATATATATATATACTGCGCCTAAATTGTGCCCCCCCTCTCTTTTTTACCCTTTCTGTAGTGCAGGACTGCAGGGGAGAGCCAGGGAGCTTCCTTCCAGCGAAGCTGTGAGGGAATAATGGCGCCAGTGTGCTGAGGGAGTTGGCTCCGCCCCTTTTTCGGCGGGCTTTCTCCCGCTATTTTATCATTTCTGGCAGGGGTTAATATACACCTATATAGCCTCTGGGGCTATATATGGTGTTAGTTTTGCCAGCCAAGGTTTTATTATTGCTGCTCAGGGCGCCCCCCCCCCAGCGCCCTGCACCCATCAGTGACCGCAGTGTGTGGTGTGCATGAGGAGCAATGGCGCACAGCTGCAGTGCTGTGCGCTACCTTGGAGAAGACAGAAGTCTTCAGCCGCCGATTTTCCGGACCACCTTCTTGTTTCTGGCTCTGTAAGGGGGACGGCGGCGCGGCTCCGGGAACGGACGACGAGGTCGGGTCCTGTGTTCGATCCCTCTGGAGCTAATGGTGTCCAGTAGCCTAAGAAGCCCAAGCTACCACCACTTAGGTAGGTTCGCTTCTTCTCCCCTTAGTCCCTCGTTGCAGTGAGCCTGTTGCCAGCAGGTCTCACTGAAAATAAAAAACCTAAACTATACTTTCTTCTAGGAGCTCACGAGAGCCCCTAGTGTGCATCCAGCTCAGCCGGGCACAGAAATCTAACTGGGGCTTGGAGGAGGGTCATAGGGGGAGGAGCCAGTGCACACCAGATAGTCCTAAATCTTTCTTTAGATGTGCCCAGTCTCCTGCGGAGCCGTCTATTCCCCATGGTCCTTACGGAGTCCCCAGCATCCACTAGGACGTCAGAGAAATTTTCAATTTAAAAAAATGACCCTGCCCCCCAGTAGGTCTGCCCCTTAGTACTGTGTGTGCGCGCCGGAAGCGCGCGCGCGCCAAAAAAATGGGTATGGCCAGTTAAAATGGGACGTGATACACATATGCCCCCAATAGTGCAGTGCCAGATCCACAATTGCCCCCACAGTGCCAGGTATACAAATGCCCCTCACAGTGCCAAGTACACAAATGTCCCTCACCGTGCCAGGTATACAAATGTCCCTCACCGTGCCAGGTATACATATGCCCCTCACCGTGCCAGGTTTACATATGCCCCCACCGTGCCAGGTATACATATGCCCCCCACCGTGCCAGGTATACAGATGCCCCCACAGTGCCAGGTATACAAATGCCCCCACAGTGCCAGGTATACAAATGCTCCCCACCGTGCCAGGTATACAAATGCCCCTCACCGTGCCAGGTATACAGATGCCCCCACAGTGCCAGGTATACATATGCCCCCACAGTGCCTGGTATACAGATGCCCCCCACAGCGCCAGCTATACAGATGCCCCCACAGTGCCAGCTATAGAGATGCCCCCACAGTGCCAGCTATACAGATGCCCCCACAGTGCCAGGTACACAGATACCCCCACAGTGCCAGCTATACAGATGCCCCCACAGTGCCAGCTATACAGATGCCCCCACAGTGCCTGGTATACAGATGCCCCCACAGTGCCAGCTATACAGATGTCCCCACAGTGCCAGGTACACAGATGCCCCCACAGTGCCAGCTATACAGATGCCCCCACAGTGCCAGGTATACAGATGCCCCCACAGTGCCAGCTATACAGATGCCCCCACAGTGCCAGCTATACAGATGCCCCCACAGTGCCAGGTACACAGATGCCCCACAGTGCCAGCTATACAGATGCCCCCGCAGTGCCAGCTATACAGATGCCCCCACAGTGCCAGCTATACAGATGACCCCACAGTGCCAGGTATACAGATGCCCCCACAGTGCCAGGTATACAGATGCCCCCCCCCCCCCCCCCCGTGCTGCTTACCGCTGCCGCTGCTTGCTGACAGGGAGGAGAGCGCGGCTATATCGGGCGGCGGCGGCGTGTAGGACTTCAAACCAGCCGCCGGTGCGAGAGCCAATCAGAGCTCGCGGGCCGGCAGCCGCGGCTCCTGATTGGCTGCCGGTCCGCGAGCTCTGATTGGCTCACCAAGCGGTGGCTAGTTTGAAGTCCTACACGTCGCCGCCGTCATCCAACATAGCCGCGCTCTTCTCCCTGTCCGGACAGCTGAGACACGCTGCCGCCGGACTGAGCGGCGCCGTGTCTCACCGACAGAAGCGGGTGGGCCGGAGCAAACGGCTTCGCGGGCCTTATACGGCCCGCGGGCCGGAGGTTCCCCACCCCTGCTGTAGAGGATGCCGAGGCCCACATTAGTACCATGGGGTATAGACGGGTTCACTAGGAGCCATTGGCACTTTAAGAGTTTGAGAGTGTGGGATGGCTCCTCCCTCTATGGCCCTCCTACCAGACTCAGTCTAGAAACTGTGCCTGAGGAGACAGACATCTTCGAGAGAAGGATTTTACACAGATAGTGATGAGATTCACACCAGCTCACACACAAGGCAAACCAAGCTAACTAGCTTGAAACATCAGCAACGGCTGAACAGGATTACTTACCAAGTAACAAAACAGTACTTACCAAGAACTAAGCAGTACTAAACTAAATAACCACTGCTGGATCACTAAGCGCTGGGCGGGCGCCCAGCATCCTCTACGGACTACGAGAAAAGGATTTACCGATAGGTAATTAAAATCCTATTTTCTCTTACGTCCTAGAGAATGCTGGGGTCCACATTAGTACCATGGGGATGTACAAAAAGCTCCCAGAACGGGAGGTAGAGCGTGGAGGCTCCTGCAGAACCAACTGACCAAAATTTAGGTCCTCAGAGGCCAAAGTATCGAACTTGTAGAACTTTGCGAACGTGTTCGACCCCGACCAAGTAGTTGCTCGGCAGAGTTGTAATGCCAAGACACCCCGGGCAGCCGCCCAGGAAGAACCCACCTTACGAGTAGAGTGGGCCTTAACAGACATAGGACACGGCAAGCCTGCCGTAGAATACACATGCTGGATAGTGAACCTGATCCAGCGAGAGATTGTCTGCTTAGAAGCAGGACACCCAATTTTCTTGGGATCATACAGGACAAACAGAGAGTCTGACTTCCTGTGACGAGCAGTTCTCCTCACATAGATCTTTAGAGCCCTTACAACATCCAAGGACTTTGATGAAATTGAGTAGTCAGTCGCAACTGGCACCACAATAGGTTGGTTGATATGAAATGCCGACACAACCTTCGGAAGAAACTGCTGACGTGTCCGAAGCTCACCTCTATCTTCATGGAAGATCAAGTATGGGCTTTTACAAGACAAAGCCCCCAACTCCGACACACGTCTAGAAGAAGCTAAGTGACAGCCTTCCACGTGAGAAACTTGACCTCAAACCAGTCCGACCGGAGGAACTGCAACACCACGTTAAGATCCCAAGGCGCCGTAGGCGGTACAAAGGGAGGTTGTATGTGCAGAACTCCCTTCAAAAAAGTCTGAACCTCAGGGAGGGCAGCCAATTGTTTGTGGAAGAAAATGGATAGGGCCGAAATTTGGACCTTTATGGATCCCAACCTCAGGCCCATATCCACACCTTTTTGCAGGAAAAGGAGAAAACATCCCAGTTGAAACTCCACCGTAGGAAACTTCTTGGACTCACACCAAGATACATCTTTTTTCCAAATACGATGGTAATATTTTGACGTTACTCCTTTCCTAGCCTGTATCAGGGTAGGAATAACCTTGTTCAGAATGCCCTTCCGAGCTAGTATCTGGCGTTCAACCTCCATGCCGTCAAACGTAGCCATAGTAAGTCTTGATAGGCGAACGGCCCCTGCTGCAGCAGGTCCTCCCGAAGAGGAAGAGGCCTCGGCTCTTCTAGCAGTAGATCCAGAAGATCCGCGTACCAAGCCCTTCTTGGCCAGTCCGGAGCTGAACGCTTGTTCTTCTTATGAGTTTGAGAACTCTTGGAATGAGTGGAAGTGGAGGAAACACGTACACCGACTGGAACACCAACGGAGTCACTAGGGTGTCCACGGCCACTGCTTGCGGGTCCCTCGACCTGGAACAATACCGCCGAAGCTTCTTGTTGAGACGAGAGGCCATCATGTCGATTTGAGGTATGCCCCAAAGATCTGTTACCTCCTTGAACACCTCCGGATGGAGACCCCATTTCCCTGAATGGAGATCGTGTCTGCTGAGGAAGTCCGCTTCCCAGTTGTCTACTCCCGGAATGAAGATTGCTGACAGCGCCAACGCGTGTTTTTCTGCCCAGGGAATGATTCTTGTTACCTCTGACAATGCAGCTCTGCTCTTCGTTCCGCCCTGTCGGTTTCTGTAAGCCACTGTCGTTACATTGTCCGACTGCACTTGAATGGCCTGATTTCTCAGAAGATAGGCTGCTTGAAGAAGACCGTTGTAGGCGGCTCTTAGTTCCAGAATATTTATCGGCAGGCCGGCTTCCAGACTTGACTACATTCCTTGGAAGGTTTCCCCTTGAGTGACTGCGCCCCAGCCCCGGAGACTTGATTCCGTGGTTAGAAGGATCCAGTCCTGAATCCCGAACCTGCGGCCCTCCAGAAGGTGAGGTAAGTGCAGCCACCAGAGAAGTGAAATCCTGGCCTTTGGCGACAGACGTATTCTCTGATGCATGTGTAGATGGGATCCCGACCACTTGTCCAGGAGATCCAGCTGGAAGGACCGAGCGTGAAACCTCGCGTACTGCAGAGCCTCGTAAGAGGAGAAGGTGAATGCACTGATGAACCGACACCCGGGCTAGCTTCAGGACATCCCGGACCATTGATTGTATCACCAATGCTTTTTCCTCTGGAAGAAACACCCTCTGCACTTCCGTGTCGAGGATCATTCCCAGAAAGGACAACCTCCTGGTTGGTTCCAAATGTGATTTTGGAAGATTCAGGATCCAACCATGTTCCCTGAGAAGCTGGGTCGTGAGAGCTATGGACCGTAACAGCTTCTCCTTGGACAATGCTTTTATCAGCAGATCGTCCAGATATGGAATTATGTTCACCCCCTGTCTGCGGAGGAGAATCATCATTTCCGCCATCACCTTGGTGAATACCCTTGGTGCTGTGAAGAGGCCGAATGGCAGGGCCTGGAACTGAAAATGACAGTCCAACAGTGCGAATCGAAGATAAGCTTGATGCGGCAGCCAAATCGGAATGTGGAGGTACGCATACTTGATATCCAGGGATACCAGGAATTCCCCCTCCTCTAGACCTGATATCACTGCCCTTAGAGACTCCATTTTGAACTTGAACTCCCTCAGATAGGGATTTAGTGATTTTACGTTCAGAATGGGCCTGACCGAACCATCTGGTTTCGGAACCACGAAAAGGTTCGAATAGTAACCCTTGTTTTGCATCTGGGGAGGAACTGGTACGATTACCTGTGCCTCCACCAGCTTCTGGATGGCTCCCTGTAGGGTAGCCCTGTCTGCCGGCAAAGCTGGCAAGCCTGATTTGAAAACCGGTGAGGAGGGAGATCTTGAAATTCCAGCCGGTACCCCTGGGACACAATATCTAGTACCCAGGGATCCAGGCCGGACGACACCCAGACGTGACTAAAATGTCTGAGTCTCGCCCCCACTGACCCTACCTCCAGGCCGCACTGTCCACCGTCATGCTGAGGACTTTGGTGTTTTCTGTTCCTGGGAACCTGCAGCAGCAGGTTTCTTGGATTTTTGCCGACCCCCTCTAAAGAAGGTGTTGGATGGTTTGACCTTTCTTGTTTTAGTAACACGAAAGGACTGTGATGCCGCTGAAGGAAAAGGTTTCTTCACAGCAGGTGCAGCTGAGGGAAGAAAGGGTGACTTACCCGCTGTAGCCGTGGAGAGCCACGCATCCAACGCTTCCCCAAAGAGAGCCTGACCTGTGTATGGTAGGGTCTCCACACCTCTCCTGGATTCCGCATCGGCAGACCACTGGCGCAGCCACAGTCCTCGACGAGCTGAGACAGACATTGAAGAAATTCCTGCAGCCATTGAACTCAGGTCCTTCATGGATTCCACCATAAATCCTGCAGAATCCTGAATGTTACGTAAAAACAATTCTACGTCACTTTTATCCATAGTATCCAAATCCTCAAGTAACATGCCTGAAAACTTTACTATAGCTTTGGAAATCCATGCACAGGCAATAGTGGGTCGTAGTATCGCCCCTGAAGCCGTGTATATGGATTTGAGCGTAGTATCAATTTTGCGATCAGCCGGCTCCTTTAAGGCTAAAACCACCTTTTTTGAGAGTTTGGATACAGACGCGTCCACTATGGGTGGATTTTCCCATTTTTTCCTATCCTCCTCAGGGAAGGGAAAAGCAACCAGAACCCTCCTAGGGATCTGGAATTTTTTTCTCCTGGTTTTGCCATGCTTTCTCAAATATAGGATTTAATTCTTTGGACGCAGGGAAGGTTAGCGAGGCTTTCTTATTGTCAGTGAAGTAAGCCTCCTCAACCTGCTCCGGTGTTGTATCTGCAATACTCAACACATCCCTTATAGCCTCTATCATCAACTGCACCCCTTTAGCAAGAGATGCGGCCCCCCTAAGCACATCGCCATCACCGTCTGCCGTGTCAGAGTCGGTATCCGTGTCATCCTGCATAATCTGTGCAAGAGCACGTTTATGGGAAATTCCTGAGGGAGACCCTGAGGTAACAGAACCGGACCAAACTGCCATAGAGTTCTGTAAAACCAGAATTGCAGATTCCTTCTGTGCAACCCTAGTAGAATTCTGAGAAATCATGGATTTGATAGAGAATAACCATTCAGGCTCCCCTGCTGGTATCTGTGTTAAAACAGTGCAATCCTGATTACATGGAATGGGATCATCCTGAGAGGACATATCCTCTGCAGCATATGGCACAGAGTCCCTGGACATAGCTAATGGAGACCACAGACACTCCACACACACACAGGGGAGTACATACAGAGTTTCACCTCCAAAAATGGCAAGAGAGACACAGAGATTGGAGCCAACCCACACACAGCGCTTTCCAGGTATAGGGAGACCCCAACCAGTGCTGACTGTGTACCTTAATAGGTTACACAGTCTTTACACAGCACTCCCCCTTCTACAACCCCCTGGTACCGTGAGAGATAGCTGGAGTTGCTCTGGAGGGACTGCACATCACTGACAGCGTTTCTACATGCAGGAAAATGGCGCTGAACGCTGCTGGGTCAGCTCCGAGGAGAAGCTCCGCCCCCTTAATGGCACTGTTTTTCCGCTCTTCCTAGGATTATACTGGTCTGAGGATTTATGCTGGCAGAGATCTCAGGATCCCGACAGGCTGTGTGACCAGTGTAGGGTGTAGGCGCTGGCTCAGGGCGCCCCTCAAAGCGCCGCACTATGTACCGCTGAGCCCCGGAGCGCAGTTAGTACTGCGCTGCATACCCTGTTGCCGCCATCTTCACACCGGCTCCCCGCTTGCTAGGGGGGCTGGTGACTAACTCGCCACCGATCTTCTGGATCTGTAAGGGGGTGGCGGCATGCTGCCGGGGTGAGCGATCCCCTGTGGCTCAGTGCTCCTGTCAGCGAAGATAGTGGCTCAGACCCCGCAGGGCGGACACTACTCCACCCCTTAGTCCCACGAAGCAGGAAGGCTGTTGCCAGCAGCCTCCCTGTAAAATAAAAAACTCTAAAATAAAATTTTACTAAAGAAGCTCTGTAGAGCTCCCCTAGCTGTGACCGGCTCCTCTGGGCACATCTTCTAAACTGAGTCTGGTAGGAGGGGCATAGAGGGAGGAGCCAGCCCACACTCTCAAACTCTTAAAGTGCCAATGGCTCCTAGTGGACCTGTCTATACCCAATGGTACTAATGATGACCCCAGCATCCTCTAGGATGTATGAGAAAAATGTATTGAGCTCTTGATGCAGTTGTCAGACACATTTCTTTCTTTCTACGCCTCAGCATCATTATGCAAACCAAAAAACAACTGAACACGTACAGTCACATTATTTGGCCCAGGGAATGCCATAGATACAGTGGTGTCTATGTACTAATACCCCATTTAGCGTGGAGATAAAGCCGCTCCTGTTTCACCTGCTGCCCCTGTGAAGCAGGAGGCGGCTACCGAAATAATTGCTAAAACAGCCCCGACTAGGAGAGTCAACCCCCTCAGCGGAGATCCCTCTCGTGATGTGTAGATCCCTCTCCTTTATTTAAAGTGGGCAAAATGACAAACAACTGTGCAAGAATGTGGGAGACCATATATGTCGATTTCGACAGCTGCAGGTGTCGTTGCCCATTCGCCAGTCAAGGACAGCGCTGTTCCTGGCTGCCTACTTCTGACTACATGTCAATAGTACATTGTACATTGTAATAGTAATTGTAATAGTACATTGCAATAGTAGCGAATTCTCGCGCTTGCCCAGAGCTGGCCGGGGGGAAAACACAGCGCATCAGCACTGGAGTGATTTGCTGTGGAGGGCATTGCTGGAGGGGGGAGTATTCACTCACCCCACTCTGGCAAACAAGATGTTAATACAGCTTGCGCTAGTGCTTCATGCTTCACCTCAGTAAAGAGGTGTAACAGGAAGCGCTATACCCACACAATATGTGCAGGTATAATACATTTACCCCCCTGTCTGCTTCTCCAGTAGATCACGTCGGCAAGTGCGAAATTAGCGCTGGAGAAGATATCTGACGGTAAGTGACCCCTCCTCTTAGTAACACCTGGGACACTTGGCACTGCTGTAGGTGCCTATGGCAGCACTTGTGACCCGGGTACAGCGTAATATTGTAGCCTGCTATTAGCGCTAGTAGGCTGCAGACAGAGAAAATCCCTTTAGTACATACTGAAACGCAGTGTGTACCGGAATTTTCTCTGCCTTTCGCATTTTCCCCCTTTTCCTCCACTTAGTACAGGGGTGGGAAACCTCAGGCCCAAGGGCCGTATAAGGCCCTCAAAGCCACTCGATCTGGCCCGGCCAGGCTCACCTAAACGAGAGGAGATGCCGAGCGCCCGTTGAGATTTTACCACCAGCGGGCACCCGGCTCCTCAGTAACAGCCGGAGGCAGGAGCTCACTCCTGAGCTCCAGCTTCTGGCTCAGGCAGTGTACATGTGTGGCTGTGCAGCGCTATGGGAGAGACGTCATGACATCTCCCATAGTTTCGAGGAGAGGGAGGGCAGCGGTCCAGAAGCAGGAGCACGGCTGGTGAGTTTTTTTTTCTTTCTTTTAATGTGTGTGTGTAAGCGGCACTACTAGGGGGCATATTTAATGGGGCATAACTACAGGAGGCATATCTAATGGGGCATACCTAGAGGGGGCATATTTAATGGGGCATAACAACTGACGGGGCATATCTAATGGGCCAAAACAACTGACAGTGGGCATATCTAATGGGGCATAACAAGTGACTGGGGGCATATCTAATCGGGGATAACAAGTGACTGGGGGCATAACTACTGACTGGGGGCAGGCTAATTTTTAAGTTGATAATTTTTGTATGGCCCCCGAAGGATCTTATAAATATCCAAATGGCCCTTGGTAGAAAAAAGGTTCCCCACCCATTGTGCCTTCACCTCAGTGTTGGACATGAGGGTCCACCAGGAGAATGCAGTGGTAGGAGTGCATGACCTTACAGAGGTCCTCAAGATAAATATATTTGGAAGCACTGCTAGCAGTGTTAATTATGCTAATGAAAATTTTGACTAAAAGTATTTGTTGACTATAGTTGATTTCAGGACTAATATTAGACTAAAATGAAAATGGAGAACCGCTGACTAAATCTTAACTAAAACAAAGCAAAAAAATTACTAAGACTAAAACTAAATTTAAAATCCTTGTCAAAGGACACTGGAATTAACACTGGAAGTAGGGTTTTAAATGAAATTACATGGTCTAGATATTTGCAGACAAAAAAACCTGACCTGCTGTGAAGGAAATAGGATTGTGTATTGCAATTGTTTGTTCTAACGTAAGGCATTAATTTGTATATGAGATATGGGAGCACTACAGTAAGTCAGACTCTGTATGTAACACATTATCAGCCTACTGAGCGTAGATTACTAAAAACATAGTTAAAGGTATGTAAACTTCTCAAGGGAATTTTAGAGAAATGCTCATCAGTAAAATCCATTAGGTATCCTTAAACAGTTAAGATTAAAACATTGACTAAAATTAGACTAAAATTAAAATGGAGTTCCACTGACTAAATCTTGACTAAATCGAAGCAAAAGAAAAAGACTAAAATGTGACTATAAACCAACTACAATTTTAAGTAAGACTGAGACTAAAACGAAATTGAAAATCCTTGTCAAAATTAATACTGACTGCCAGTGTATGCATACTAATGTACCAGATTAATAACACAAACGCATTGTAGAAAATACACCATAGTCCTGTGCAGTATAACGAAAATATGTATGATTTAGAATTCAAGTGCACAGTCTGGAACCTTATTCCTAGAGGAGGACCACCGGGGGTTTCCCCTGTACACCTGTGGGCCAGTCCAACTCTGCTTCACCCTACCTACTTTTTACCTTAGCAGTCTGGCGGTGGGGGTGGCACTATCTTCTCCTCGGTTTGAAAGTGTTGTGTTTGGCTGTGACAACATAGCCGAGCACCGCACTCTCTACATAGAACGAACATGGAGGAGTAGCAGGCACCTAATTCACATGTAAAGAGTTCCCAGGTGCCTTTACATATCAGTGGCTGGTACTGGGGACTTAACAAAACTATTGTGGCGCCCAGCCTAAGTGCTGTTTACAGATTTTGCCAGAGATTTCCTTCCCAAATTTTAGCCTTTGTAGGAACAAAAACATTACACAGTTAAACTGGAACCACCAATTTGGACGGGGTATACTAAGGCCAGAAATGTGGCCAAAAACTTTAAAAAAATGCAGTTTCCGGAGTTTTCACCACATTCCCATATGTACCAAGCTCAGACTTTCCGGAGCCTATGGGCTTCTTTCTGCATTTTCCTCTGAGATGGATCCAATCAGATCCCTCCCACCACCCCATGTGTCATTCTGCACTTACGCAGAAGGATTCCTGCGTCCTAAACCCGGAAGTCCAGTGATCGCAAAGGACAGCTCTTATTGGGAGAGCTGTCTTATGCAACATTAATTGCATTAAGTATCAGTATTAAGTATCAGTATGTACTGATAAGTGGAGGGTAGTACATTCCACCCTTTTTGATTAAACTTTGGATACTACTGTTATACAGTATGGTGGATAACCATGGATAACCATGGATTTAAAAGTGTCATCTGGTACACAAGTGATGACTGGTATGCCTATAATGAGTTCTTGATTAGAACATGGCATAAAATATGAGGGCTGAATCCTGTAAAACTTTTAAGAGAAGAACTGAGCTTAGTATGATTTGCCAGCCGTCAATATAATGAAATTCCGGCAGTGGGACGAGCGCAAAGAGTCCCATTGCGGGGTCACTGCGCACTCCATGCTGCGCTTGCCACAGGTTCTATTCCCACTCTATGGGTGTCATGGACACCCACGAGTGGGAATATTCCTGTTGCGCCGTATTCCGGCTGCCGGCATTGCCAGCTGTCAGGATTCCGGCGTCAGTATCCAGACAGCCGGAAAATCAAACGTATACAGAAAAACTGTTTTTCCCTAGTAATATGCAAAATGTAAAAGAGGTTTCCTCATATGTTATATATTGTGGGTCAACTTGAAGAATGATAACAGTCCCTCCAATATTAACCCATGTATTTCTGAGTAATAACAGGATTTTAATACCTACCGGTAAATCCTTTTCTCTTAGTCCGTAGAGGATGCTGGGGACTCCAAAAAGACCATGGGGTATAGACGGGATCCGCAGGAGACATGGGCACTTTAAGACTTTGAATGGGTGTGAACTGGCTCCTCCCTCTATGCCCCGCCTCCAGACTCCAGTTATAGAACTGTGCCCAGGGAGACGGACATTTCGAGGAAAGAATTTATTGTTTAAACACGGTAAGCGTCATACCAGCTCACATCTCAAACATGCCGCAGAACGTGGCATTCAATAGAACACCAGCCAACAGCATGAAAAATATACAGCAATATGCTGACCGAAAATGTAACACAACCTGTGTGTGTAAACACAACCAATAATAGTATACCGCATGCCATGGCATGAATAACGTCAGCAACCGACTGACTAAAAAGAAACACAACATGAGTGTAACCATAACCAATAACTGCAGATACAGTACGCACTGGGACGGGCGCCCAGCATCCTCTACAGACTAAGAGAAAAGGATTTACCGGTAGGTATTAAAATTCTATTTTCTCATACGTCCTAGAGGATGCTGGGGACTCCAAAAGGACCATGAGGTCTATACCAAAGCTCTAGAACGGGCGGGAGAGTGCGGCTGACTCTGCAGCACAGATTGCCCAAACAAGAGGTCCTTATCAGCCAGTGTATCAAACTTGTAGAATATTTCCAAAATTGTTTGAACCCGACTAAGTAACTGCTCTGCAAGGCTATAAAACCGAGACCCCTCGTGCAGCCGTCCAGGATGAGCCCACCTTCCTGGTAGAATGGGCCTTAACCGATTTCGGTAACGGCAATCCAGCCGTAAAACGAGCAAGCTTAATCGTATTACAGATCCAGCGTGCAATAGTCTGCTTGGAAGCAGGAACCCCAATCTTGTTGGGATCATACAGGAAAAACAGATCCTCCGTTTTCCTGATCTGAGCCAATCTGGCAACAAAAAATTTCAAAATTCAGACCACATCGAGATACTTCGATGTCGCCCAGGCGTCAGTAGCCACCGGCACCACAATAGGTTGGTTCAAGTGAAACCGATGAAACCACTTTTGGCAGAAACTGCTGCCGAGTTCTCAACTCCGCTCTATCTTCATGGAAGATTAAACAGGGCTCTTGTGAGACCAAGCCGCCAACTCAGACACCCGTCTTGCGGATGCCAAGGTCAACCGCATGACCACTTTCTAAGTGAGGAATTTCAACTCAACCATACTGAAAAGTTCAACCAAAGTAATTGCAGGAACTGCAACACCACGTAAAGATCCCATGGTGCCACAGAAGCACAAAGGGAGGATGGACGTGTAAGACTCCTTTTACTAAAGTTTGAAACTCTGGAAAGGTGGCCAATTGTTTTTGTCCGAAAAACGATAAGGCTGAAATCTGAACCTTAATCGGACCCAACCTAAGATCGCATCCACACGATCTTGTAAGAAAAGAATGGAGAAAACGATCCAACTGGAATTCTTCCATAAAAACCTTCTCGGATTCACACCAAGACACATAATTTCCTCCAAATATGGTGGTAATGTTTTGACGTTACTTCTTTTCTGCCTGAAGAAGAGTAGGGATGACTTCACTGGGAATACCCTTTCGGGCTGGGATCCGACGTTCAATCTCCAAGTCGTCAATGGAAACCGCGGTAAGTCTTGGAACACACACGGCCCCTGCTATAACAGATCCTCTCGCAGAGGAAGAGGTCAGGAATCTCCTATGAGTAATTGCTGAAGATCCGGATACCAGCCCTCCTTGACCAGTCTGGAACAATGAGGATCACCTGAACCTTTGTTCTTCTTATAATCCTTAACATCTTTTGAAAAGAGTGAAAGTGGAGAGAACACATAGACCAACCGAAACACCCACGGTGTGACTAGAGCGTCCACCGCTATCGCTTGAGGGCCCCTCGACCTGGAGCAATATTTCTGAAGTTTCTTGTCGAGGCGAGACGCCATCTTGTATATTTGCGGAATTCTCCAAAGACTTGTCACTTCTGTGAAAACCGCTTGATGAAGACTCCACCCTCCTGGACGGAGAACGTATCCGCCGAGGAAGTCTGCTTCCCAGTTGTCCACTCTTGGAACGAACATCGTGATAGAGCGCGTAAATGTTTTCGTCTCCCAGCGGAAAATCTTTCTTGCTACTGCCATTTCTTCTCCGGTTTTTGCCTGTAGAAAACCGTTATAAACGGCCTTTAACTCTAGACCGTTAATGAAGCGACAAGTATCCTAACATGACACTTGTCCTCGGTGAGAATTGCGCCGCTACCACAGGAGCGAGATACTGGTCTTGAAACCATGATTATCCCAGGTGGGAACCGGACCATTTGTCCAACAGGTCCCGCTAAACACTCAGGCCTGCAACCTACCCACTGAATGGCCTCGTAGGCCGCAACCATCTTTTTCAGCAACTGAAGGTATTGACGGATTGACACCGTTGCAGGTCTGCCAGACTCTGAATTCTCAGAGCTTACCTTTTTTTTTTTTGGAAGCAAATAAACTCTCCTCAGTACTGCATCTAATAATAATACCCAAGCCGATCACCGTGTCGTTGGGACCAACAGGGATTCTGGCAAGTCCTGTTGTTGAAGAACTGTCAAGGAGAAAACAACGTTTTGCACCATATAGCTTCTTGATCTCTCCGTAATTCGGAGAGCGATCCAGTACAGAATAATTATGACTCCTTACTATCGAAGGAAACCCATCATACCGCCATCACCCTGGTGAAATGGTAACAACAATCCTGAATCGCAAACCTCAGGTAAGCCTAATGCGGAAGAAACCGTAATCAGACCTCCTTACGCCACTTTCAGAGTGGAGAACCCTGCCATGAGAGATTCCCTCATGAAGTTTAAGTAGGAATATTGGGATTTGTCTGACCGAGCCGTCCGGCCTCGGGAGCACGAAAAAGCTTCTTCTCTTTTTTTTTTTTTATGACCGGAACAGCAGGACAATGACCTGATCCTGACACAACTCTTGTATTGCGTCACATACTACCTCCCTGTCATGAGGAGGATCGGTAAGGTCGATTTGAAAAAATCGGTGAGGGGAACGTCTGGAACTCCCGTATGTCCCCCTAGGGACTCTATCCTTAACTCACTGGGGAATGTCCTTTCCAGGACTGACTGAAGAGTTTTAGACGTGGTCCCACCGGTGTGGGCCCCTGCAAGATAGACCCAACGTCCCGCGGTGGACGTGGCAGAAAACAATGGATGATTTCTGCTCCTGTGAACCTGAAAAGGCAGCTGAACTCTTACCTTTTTTACCTTCCTTTACCTGCAAAGAAAGGGGAATCCTTATCTATTCGATCGAAATGACTGCATCCTACAACAGTGCGTCACCAAGGCAAGAAGGTAGACTTACCCGTGGCACCTGCCAAGAGCATATTAACAAGGCCATCACCACACCAGGCTTCACCTTCATGGGGAAGAGACTCCACTTCTTTTCGGAGTCAGCATTTGCATCCCTTTGGTGAATCCACAAAGCCCTCCTAGCCGAGACCGCCATGGAAGTGGCCCGCGCATCCAAGAGTCCCATCCCTTGTAGTCACACGGCAGTATGTTGCAATGTTCTAGATATGTCCCAACTTAAGGAGTATCACATCTCTCCTCAGGGTAATTATATCGGATGACAAAGTAACCGACCATTTCTGAATACAAGCACTCCCCCCTGCGCATGTAATGCAAGTATAATCAAAGCATATAATTAAAATATCACTTAACTTCCTGTAAACGATCCTTTGTGACAGGGCCCCGTGCAGAACAGGGGTTGACTCTCACTTTATTCTATCCACGGCGGGAAAAGAATAAACACTCGGACTCCTCGTGATGATTTGAAACCATCTTGTCACGGCTGACCTAGAGTTATTCAACAGAGCGACCAGCACATGAGAAGGAAAAGTTTACTTCAGCATCCATTATAAATTTTTTGTATAAATATACACATTTAAATACACATATACACACATATATCTATATATACATATCTCATATATATATATATTTTTGTCAGGAACAGCAGGGTCCCTAGCGACATTAATACGTTCTTAATGTGTATGAAACGTACTGAATGCCGATGTTGTGGATCTAATCAGGAAACATTATGGTCGACATAAGACATAGTATTCGTGTCGATAACAGGGAGTAGTAACTGGGCAAAATAACATTTTTGCGACCCCGAGGGGTCTGAGGGAAATATATATATTATTAATATTACGCCCCCTCAAATATTACTACGTCTGTGCTCGAGTCACAGATCAATGCAACCGTACCATACATATACATATATATATACAGGTATAGCTTTTTGAAATGCATCAGATTATCATGTTAATTTATACCCAGTCAGATTAGTTGGTGCTGACAGGGTCACCCGCACACGCCTGTGTCTCCCATATAGTTTTTTCTTCTGGAAAAGCATACAACTACTGACATGCTGACACTTAATTTCATGAATCAAGTACCATCAGGAGTCGGCGGTGCCGACAGAGGGATTCCCATAGCCGTTTCTGGCAGAGCACTCAGACATGCCGACACACGTGTACTAAATACCCACCGACATTACGCTGACTATAAAGGGTAGATCCCAGTATCTGTCAGGGAAAACACAGAAAACGTTTACCAGCTCATTATATATAGTGCTTTATTTTTTTACATATATTGCACTAAACAACTGTGCCAAACCCCCCCCCCCCCCCCCCCCCCCGGTTTTACACTGTGAGCTGTTCATCAGTGCTTTTGCAGGGCCAGCGTCTCTGTGAGGAGAAAATGGCGCTGGATAGAGCTGTGAGGGCTATGCCACGCCCCCTTATCAGCGCGCTTCAGTCCCGCTACTTTTTCACATTTTTATACTGGCGGGGGTCTGTATACAGTGCCTATGCACTGTATACCTCTTTGCCAGGCTAATATATGAGGTATATTGCTGCCCAGGGCGCCCCCCCTGCGCCCTGCACCCTTGTAGTGCTGCTTGTGTGTGGGAGCAATGGCGCGCAGCGCGACCGCTGCGCAGTACCTCAGAGACACTGAAGTCTTCTGCCGTCACTGAAGTCTTCTGTTCTTCTTTTACTCACCCGGCTTCTTTCTTCTGGCTCTGTGAGGGGGCCACGGCGCGGCTCCGGGAACGCGCAGCTAGGCGTACCAAGAGATCAGACCCTCTGGAGCTAATGGTGTCCAGTAGCCTAAGAAGCAGAGCCTTTAAACTCACAGAAGTAGGTCTGCTTCTCTCCCCTCAGTCCCACGATGCAGGGAGCCTGTTGCCAGCAGTGTTCCCTGAAAATAATAAACCTAACATAAAGTCTTTTCCGAGAAACTCAGTAGAGCTCCTCAGTGTGTGACCAGTCTCTCTGGGCACAGAATCTAACTGGAGTCTGGAGGAGGGGCATAGAGGGAGGAGCCAGTTCACACCCATTCAAAATCTTAAAGTGCCCATGTCTCATGTCTTTACCCCATGGTCCTTTTGGAGTCCCCAACATCCTCTAGGACGTATGAGAAACCTACATTAAAGAGTTTAAAATATTGCTTACCGGTTTTCCATCTAGAGTGCACAGTCTCTTGACAACACCGGAATCAAGCTTTATAGCATCTGTGATGTCTGTCAGAACTTGGTCAAAAGAGTGCGCAGTCTTTTTATTTAAGAGGATGCGAACAGCCTTCCGTGGCTTCACTCCGCTCCGGATGACTGTTACTAGCTTGGGTTTAATGAAATCCTTGCTCTCCTTCATCTCATTCTTCAATGTAGTTAGCGACGAAAGAGAGCGACCAGATCCAGTCCTTACATTCACAGACCAGTTTGGACTTGTGTTTCTGTTGTAGTCTACTTTGCGATAAGACTCATTTGAGGCACAAACATAACTTTCACCTGAAACGAAAACAAAAGCAAGTTGATCAAAATGATTACTTCACATGATCCATGGTAAAGCTGGTTGTAACAGAGCCTAAACGAAACATATGGCAGGACGATTTAGCTGTGGTGAGGCTATGGGGTATATGCAATTGCGGTCGAATTCGCGGCAATTTTCGCCGTTTTTTAATTCGACTCAATTCGACAGGTGAATCCCGGAAGGTGGCTTCCGGAATTCACCATATTCAATGAAAAACGGATTCGCCAGAGTCGCGGGCGAAAATCGGCCGATTTGGCGGATTTTGCCGCGATTTTAAAAAACGGTAAAAAAACGTGAAAAACCCGAAAAAAAAATGGCGTGGGGTCCCCCCTCCAAAGCATAACCAGCCTCGGGCTCATCGAGCTGGTCCTGGTTCTAAAAATGCAGGGGAAAAATTGGCCAGGGATCCCCCGTATTTTTAAAACCAGCACCGGGCTCTGCGCCTGGTGCTGGTGCCAAAAATACGGGGGACAAAAAGAGTAGGGGTCCCCCGTATTTTTAACACCAGCATCGGGCTCCACTAGCTGGACAGATAATGCCACAGCCGGGGGTCACTTTTATGCCGTGCCCTGCGGCCGTGGCATTAAATATCCAACTAGTCACCCCTGGCCGGGGTACCCTGGGGGAGTGGGGACCCCTTCAATCAAGGGGTCCCCCCCCCCCAGCCACCCAAGGGCCAGGGGTGAAGCCCGAGGCTGTCCCCCCCCATCCAATGGGCTGCGGATGGGGGGGCTGATAGCCTTTTGTGATAATAAAAAGATATTGTTTTTTCCAGCAGTACTACAAGTCCCAGCAAGCCTCCCCCGCAAGCTGGTACTTGGAGAACCACAAGTACCAGCATGCGGGAGAAAAACGGGTCCGCTGGTACCTGTAGTACTACTGGGAAAAAAATACCCAAATAAAAACAGGACACACACACACCTTGATAGTAAAACTTTATTACACACTACCGACACACACATACTTACCTATGTTGACACGCCGACTGCCACGGTCTCCGACGATCCGAGGGTACCTGTGAAAAAATTATACTCACCTTCCAGCGTCCAGAGATAAATCCACGTCCAGAGAGTAAAATCCACGTACTTGTTTAAAAAAAAAAACACGCAAAAACCCGCTCCATACCGGACTAGAAAGGGGTCCAATGTTTTCACATCAGACCCCTTTCTCCCGAATGCCGGGACATCACGTGACTCCTGTCACTGACGTCCCTTCAGCCAATCAGGAAGCGCTACTTCCGTGGCGCTCATCTGATTGGCTGTGCGCTGTCTGTACTGTGACAGCACATCGCAAAGCCGCTCCATTACTTTCAATGGTGGGAACTTTGCGGGTAGCGGTGGGGTCACCCGCCGGTCAGCCGCTGACCGGCGGGTGACCTTACCGCTAGCCGCTAAGTTCCCACCATTGAAAGTAATGGAGCGGCTTTGCGATGTGCTGTCACAGTACAGACAGCGCACAGCCAATCAGGTGAGCGCAACGAAGTTGCGCTTCCTGATTGGCTTAGAGACCTTTCTGTGACAGCTGTCACTGACAGGTCTCATTCGTGGAAAGGTGTCCCATGTGTCAGCATGGGACCCCTTTCAGTCCGGCATGGAGCGGGTGTTCGGTTTGTTTTTTTGCCAAGTACGTGGATTTATCTCTGGACCATGGCTGAGGTGAGTATATTGATCTTTTCTTTTCAGGTATCCGTGGATTCTACATGGAGAAGAGGACCGATGTCGGCGTGTGAACATAGGTAAGTATGTGTGTGTCGACGTATGAAATAAAGTTTTACTGTCGACGGTGTGTGTGTCCTGTTTTTATTTGGGTATTTTTTTCCCAGTAGTACTACAGGTACCAGCGGGCCCGTTTTTCTCCCGCATGCTGGTACTTGTGGTTCTCCAAGAACCAGCTTGCGGGGGAGGCTGGCTGGGACTTGTAGTACTACTGGAAAAAACAATATCTTTTTATTATCTCAAAAGGCTATCAGCCCCCCCATCCGCAGCCCATTGGATGGGGGGGGACAGCCTCGGGCTTCACCCCTGGCCCTTGGGTGGCTGGGGGGGGGGACCCCTTGATTGAAGGGGTCCCCACTCCCCCAGGGTACCCCGGCCAGGGGTGACTAGTTGGATATTTAATGCCACGGCCGCAGGGCACGGCATAAAAGTGACCCCCGGCTGTGGCATTATCTGTCCAGCTAGTGGAGCCCGATGCTGGTGTTAAAAATACGGGGGACCCCTACTCTTTTTGTCCCCCGTATTTTTGGCACCAGCACCAGGCGCAGAGCCCGGTGCTGGTTTTAAAAATACGGGGGATCCCCTGTCAATTTTTTCCCCGCATTTTTAGAACCAGGACCAGCTCGAAGAGCCCGAGGCTGGTTATGCTTTGGAGGGGGGACCCCACGCCATTTTTTTTTATGATTTCACCGTTCCAGCATAAAAAAAAAAAATATATTTTAAAAAATATATAAATAATATTTGTGCCTCCAAAAAAAAAAAAAAAAAAGTACCTAATCCCTTCTAATATAAATAGATCTGCTATTCCCCCAAAAAAAACCACAAAAGAAAACATGTTTAAAAATTTTTAATTTGTTTTCACCCTCCAAAGTGTGGCGGATTGAAAATGACGAATTTGCTGTCTAAAAGCACTGCTGTCGAATTTCCAAACTTGAATTGAATATGCTTTGGTCGAATTGCAGCACTTGTATCATTGCAGAAAAGTCGAATTTGCAAAAAGTCGAATTTCAAAAAGTCGAATTTTGAAAGTCCGTTTTTTGGTCGGAAAGCACTGAATTGCATAGGCGATTTTTTTTTTGGGTCGAAAATGACCCGAAATTCGACAATTTCGGGAATTCGACCGCAATTGCATATACCCCTATGCCTCTTTAATGATAGGCAAATACATGTATAGTACTTCCCATTGGGTAGCGAGAAGGCATTTTTTTGTTGTGTGCTGCATCTTTTATAGACAAATGACAACAGAAGTTCACACCAGAATGCAAAAGAAAGCTTTATACCCAATGAGAATTCCTTTTACTAGATCTCATGGCAAATGTATATAGAATCCTCTGGAAAATGTAAGTAGAAATAGCTAACTTCTTATTGTGTCTATTGTCAGATTCAGGAACGTTGCTAGCTTTCACAAGAGAACTTAGATCAGCCCGAAAGCATCAGATTAACATTTGTTCTTACCAGTCATGGGCTTGATTCAATTCAACGCATCTGAATAGCATCGGGAAGGAGGTCTTGGGGCTATTCAATTATCCCCTTCGCGCCCTGCCGGTTACCACACCCTTAAACCAAGTGTTTAGCCTCGGTAACCAGCATCCTCTGACATAAGTACCTGCCGCAACGCTGCTTGCATCGCACTAAAGGCAGAAAGCTGAATTGTGCCACTAGTTTAGTCGGGTTTCTGCCTGCATAACTGAACAGCTCCGAGACCTCCTTCCTGACGCTATTCATAATGCATGCCCATAAATAGAGAGTTTGAGGAGAATCTTTGTCGCTTATGTTTTTGCAATAATTGTCAGGGGTTGTTAGTAATACTAGTTTACCAGTATAAGTATTATTCTATAATAACAGTGGTATAATAACAGAAAGTTAGAATCTTCAAAACATTACAAAAGTTGTGCAAACAATGTAAAGTGTGTGTGACATCTGAGCTAAGAAAAGCTCTACAGCAACAGCCTTTACCTGACCAGATAGTGCTGAACAGGGATATAATTTACTAAGGATTGATCATGACAATTGGTCTGCCTAGTAGCATTACTGTTTTTAATGCTCCTAACTTTGAGGGTGAGTCAGAGCTGATCGTAGATGTGCTACAATCATATTCTCTGACATGTGGGGGGACACCCAGCACAGGGCTAGTCCGCCCGGCATGTCAGGCCCTACCCCACTGCACAGGTGCGAAAGCATCGCACGGCTGTGCTGGCTGGCGGCTTCCCCTCTATGTTCTGAGTAACTGCGGCTGCGTGAGGTGTCACGCAGCCGCCACGGCCCGCCCCAGCAACAGTCCGGACACGCCTGCGTTGTCTAGACCCCCCAACGGCGCTCTAATGCCGTTGGCATGCACCCTCCCACTCTGCTTTCGCATCTCACTGGGCGTGCGTACCCCCCAAAAGGCTTCAGAGTGCGATCGGTGCTGTTGCAGGGATCACCTCTGAATTAGACCCTTTATCCAATTACATGCTCAAGCTCAATAAAACCAAACATATTTGCCGATATCAACATGACATGGTGATGTGCCGCCGAGGTGCCCGACGGCCGATACAGCCGACGGGCGACCCGGCGGCAAGGAGGAGGTGACGGGGGAGTGAAGTTTCTTCACTCCCCCCTTCACCCAGCTCCATAGCAGTGCAACCTAATATGGACGAGATTGGCCATATATTGGCTTGCATGTTTAAACGAGCCGGCACCAATGATGAACGAGCGCGGGGCCACGCATCATTTATCGTTGGTGCCTATTCACTGAAAGATATGAGCGATATCTCATTCCTTAATGAACGGGATCGTTCATATCTTTCAGTAGTATTGGCCAGTGTTTAGGGACTATACGTGAAGATCCCTTTTTAATAGAAAATACAGATTTTCTTGGGAAAATTAGAACACACGCAAGCTCTCTTATGTGGAATACAGTTCATCATTTAGGGCAGGGATGGGGAACCTTCGGCCCTCCAGCTGTTGTTGAACTACACATACCAGCATGCCTTGCTACAGTTTTGCTATTTGGCCATGCTAAAACAGTTGCAGGGCATGCTGGGATGTGTAGTTCAACAACAGCTGGAGGGCCGAAGGTTCCCCATCCCTGATTTAGTGCATTATAGGGACAAACTTAGCCACGTATTGTGTATCTTTAGCAACACAGTAGGGATCTAGTAAAATACACCTATTTATAAACACACAAACCTGTGTAAAATAATACTGGACGGCAGTTACTATCAATAATGTAAACACCACATTAGTATAAAAGATCAGTCCAATTACTAAGGTCATGGATTAGCGCAGAGTATAACTGTAAAGAATAAAATAAAAATAGAAGACATGCTGTAATAATAAACAAAAATAAAATCTCAACAGACAGAATCATTTAGATTACTGGTAGCATTTTTATAAAACTCGCTTCAGTTCCTTAATAGAAAAACATTGGGAAGAGTCAAAAGATTGTGTTACAGCTAATGTGAAGGCATTTTCAGAAGATACAGTGAAAGCTGAACAGATAGGTTCTGTGTAAGGTGCTGTACTGCCCATAAACTATATAAAGATAAGATAAAGGGCGAGATGCATCATCGCTTGGAGAGTGATAAAATGGAGAGTGATAAATGACCAGCCAATGAGCTCCTAACTGTCATTTTTCAAACAGGGCCTGTGACATGGCAGTTAGAAGTTGATTGGCTGGTGCTTGTTCTCTATCCATTTTATCACTCTCCAAGCGATGATGCATCTAGCCCAAAGTGTCATGCAAAACAGTTTTAAAAAATGAAAATAACGTCAAAACTGTCCAAGAAAGATTCATGCTGCTGAAAATACAATTCCTCTCAAAATTATTTCCAGGTACCTGACAAGGGGTCTAATTCAGACCTCGTCACTGCAGCGGCAGCGTTACCAGGCTGAAGGCAAGTGCTGTGTGCACACGCGAAGAAGCCGCACGGTGCATGTGCACACAGTGAAATTCAGCGACATCTCACTTGTGCGATCTATCAGGCAGAGGCGGACGCGGGACGGTTGGGGGCGTGTCGGAGGCATTGGGAAGGCGTTGTGGCAGCATTGGGGGGGGCATGGTCTGGACAATGGAGGCGTGCCCGGACCGTTGCTGGGGCGGGTCGCGCCCAAAAACATTGTGGGTGGGGCGTGGCCTGGAGGCTGACTGAATAGGCTGCACTACATCTGAGCTCCCAGGGATCTGGGACTAAAAAGTGCCATAAAAGCCTTCAGCTACACAAATCGTTATCTAACAAGAGCAGTTCTAAGCTATACCCTGGTGGTGCAAGCGGGGAGTCAGCGCTGCGGAGTCGGGGAGCCGGTTTTCTGGCTCCTGCGGACTGCGGCCTACTCCTTGCCCCGAAGCAGGGGCCTCAATTTTCGGATCATCCCCGGACGTGTGGGCCTCCGCCCCGAGAACACGCGCTGAGCCCTCCAAGAACCCTCCTAACGCTGCTACAGCGGTACCCATTATAGGACACTACTCCCCACCCGACAGACTTACCCCGGGACCGAGGATTGCTGGATCTCGGGCGCCGGAGCGCGGACGGCAGCCATCTTGGCTGCAGAGGAGGGGAGGTTGCACGGCGGTGAGCGGCGGGCGGCCCCCGGGGGGACGCGGCTGGCGGCCTTGAGTCAGAGGGAGGACCGCGGCGGACACCGCTGAGAGGCCCCTCCACGACAGCCGCTTGAGGGAGGCACAGACGGACCGAAGAATTACCCGCGGGGACGCGTGATCGGCTCCGACAGGTACAGTCTCCCCAGACCTCCCGCGCTGACTTGCACCCCCTGGCGAGTGCCCGCCGCGCCCAGCGCCCGGGGAGGCTGGAGAGGTGTCCCCGGGCGCTGTGTGGGTGTTGAGGCCTCCGCTCCGTCCCGGGTCCGGGACCTCGAGTTTGGGGCCTACCCGGGAGCGAGCTCCGGGACCAGAACGCGGCCGCGCCGGGTCCCCTGGCGGCTCCCCTGCACAAGCAAGCAGCCTCACTCTAAGCCCCTCTCTTACCCCGGACCATTGGGGACGGCGGCGGGGATCAGACTCCCACTCCCTGCCCTCCAGAGCCGCGGCTGCGGCCTCCTCCCGACGGCACCCACTCCGGCGGCGGCCATCTTGCTGCACCCGGCCCGCCGGTTACCTGCACACCCCTGCCCCTACGAGCCAGCCCTGCCCCCTCCGAGACCCCCTCTAACAAAAATACTACCTTAGCAGGGGGAGAGAGGGATCTGCTGCCGCTTCTGAAGCCCCCGGGAGTTGAGGCCTACATCAGCACCAGGAGCCGGGGCCTAAAGTAGCTGCATACACCCGCTGCGGAGCCCTGCCGGTGTGGAGGCTTGTTGGAGCCACCTATCTCCCCCCCGCGGCTGTGGATAGCCTGGTTACCTCTCTGTGCCCCCTCTCTGTGCCCCCCCTTCATTCATCACAGCTTATTCCGGACCCTGCCGGTGGACTCCCCTCCCGCTACTAGCTGCAGACCTCCCTCACCGCTGAGTGGTGCTGCCCCGGTCACTGGCTGGTCCGTGCCCGGAGCACGCCTCCGCGATTCCTGGTCGGTGGAGACCCTACGTGAGTCCCCCTCTCAACCCCGGATATCTACCCTCCGGGCCCTCCACGGGTCACCCCCATGGACCGGACACAGATAACTACAATATAATGCACCCGTAATGCTCTCGGCCTGCCTTCCCCGGTCCTGAGTCTCACCGCTGGAGCGCCGCCCCCAGCATCTCCCCTGCTGTCTATCCCCCCCTCCCTACTCCCACGATGACCAGAGGTAATAAAAAATCCCAGGGGTCCGATCTTACACCATTCCTAACCAAAAAAAACACCCCGGCCATGAACAAGTCTGATACTCCCGGGCCCTCCCAGGCCCCTTCCGAATCGGAAGCTGAGGAAGACGATCATACACCCCTTACCCGCAGAGACTTCCTCTCCCTCCTTAAGGAGATGCGGGATATCAAATCCTCAGTCCAAGCTCTACACTCCCTCAAATCAGATATCGCTGACATCGGCTCCAGAACTGACCAACTCGAAAGAAGGGTCGAGGAGGTGGTAACGTTCCAGCAAACGGTTGAAACCGACCTTCACCAAATCCGCCAAGATGTCGCCCACCTTAAGGAGGACCATGAAGATCAAGACAACAGAGCAAGGAGAAATAATTTGCGGATCCGGGGTATCCCCGAGGAGGTCGAGCCTACTCACCTTGAGCTCTACCTCAAACGTCTCTTTGCACACCTATCGCCTGACACCCCTGAGGAACATCTCCTCCTGGACCGGGCCCACAGGGCCCTGCGGCCCCGCTCCCAGGACTCCTCCCAGCCCAGAGATGTCATCCTCCGACTACATTACTTCACGGCAAAGGAAGCCGTCATGAGGGAGGCCCGACGATTAGGATCTGTGACTTTCCAAAACACCCCGCTTCAAATTTTTCAGGACTTATCCCCGCTCACTCTAGCTAAACGTAGGGACTTTAAACCCATTACCTCCCTACTCTCCCGCCACAACGTGAAGTACCGCTGGGGTTTCCCTTTCCGGATCCTCGTATGGCACCAAGGGAAACTTCTCACAGCCAAAGATCAATCAGAGGCCCAAACGCTCCTCTCAAGGCTGGGCATCTCCACCCCTGACCAAGATGCTCACCCGCCGCGCTTCCCGCCGCGGTCACAACGGGACACACCCCAATCTCCGCGCTCAGAATGGATCACGGTCCCATCTTCCGCGACCTCCCAAGCTCCACCTCCAGTTACCTGAGAACTTTCATCCCTCTACACAACCGCTTTTCACACAAAAATGGGGCGACCACCCCTGGTCGCACTCTCCCAATAGAAATCTTACGCTATTTCAGGTTCTCCGTAATCTGATCTCTTGTTTCCTCAGTTGTTGTTTTACAAATGCTTTATTGTTGCCCCCTGTTGAAACGTTTCAATGCTGCGAATCTTAATGCCTAACTGCCTAAAATTACAAATGTCTCTGTCCTGAAGTGATTCCATGCTATCCTCTGAGTTAAGTCCTTCCATCCTTCCCCCCCCCCCCCCCCCTTCTCCTCTTCTTAGCCCCATGGGGCTGGCGCTCCAGCTGTCTTCTCTTCCTGTCTTCTCTCTAGCTTTCTCCCTCAGACTCCCCCCGGGGGAGGCTTGCCTACGATTATTTCCCGAGCGGCTCGTGATCCACGAACTGGGCCCCATGCCGCGCCCCCACAGGGCCACGCGCCCTACCGCTGACCTAGGTGCTCACCCGACGCCTAGTACTCCCTCCCATTGTCAGCTCTACCGGTCCTGGCCTCCAATGCCAGATGACCAACTACCTTCCCACCCCTTCCGGTCTCCTCTCCCCCCCCTCCCTACGTGGACCATACTCTTTCCCACCTCATATACCTCCAACCTATCTCCCCCCCCCCCTTCCTACATCTCTAAACATTTCCGCTCTTTTTAATCTGCCTACTTCGCTGTTGTTTCCCCATGGGTCTCCGGGTTCTTTCTCATAATGTGAAGGGTCTGAATAGCCCTCAAAAGAGAGGTAAACTGTTTGCCTCCCTTAAACACCACAGAGGCGACCTGATCTTCCTACAGGAAACTCACTTTCTACACGACTCACATCCTACCCTCCATTGCAAACCATTCCCTATCTCCTTTCACGCCTGCGATCACTCAGCCAAAAAACGTGGAGTAGCGATCCTATTTGCCCGTCACCTCACCTTCGAACTCTTAGACTCCCATACCGACAAAGACGGTCGTTTCCTAGTCCTGGTGGGGAAACTTAATAATAAATTATGCACCCTAGTCAACGTCTACGCCCCCAACCAACGACAGGAACGATTCTTCACAAGGCTGGATACTCTCCTCACACGAGTCCAAAGAGGCGACCTCATACTTGCAGGGGACTTTAACTCCGTCCTCAACCCACAGCTAGATCGTTCTACCGCCTCCCCTGCCCCTTCCCCGTCGGACTCCCTCCGCTCTAGATCCCTCCTCCGTCTCATGCGCTCTCAACTCCTCTATGACTCTTGGAGGATAAAAGATCCCTCTGCCCGCGATTACACCTTCTACTCCGCCCCACATAACTCCTACTCCCGAATTGATATGATCCTGCTCAGCCATGATCTGGCCCTGAATCTCCAGGATGCCCATATTCACCCACTAATTTGGTCCGACCACGCCCCCATATCCTGCGACCTGACAGGCCTGGTTTCTCGCCCTCGCCCCATGACATGGCGTCTCAACGATTCCCTCCTACACAACCCTGAGATAAACTCTCACCTCCAAAACATGATCTCTGATTACTTCGCCTTAAATGACCATCCCGACATTTCTAGGTCCACCCTCTGGCTGGCACACAAGGCGGTCCTCCGGGGGCACCTCATTAGCCTTGCCTCAAAAGCCAAAAAGCAAACCCTCTCCCAATACAATAGACTCTCCATTAAACTCCACGCACTCGAGACCCTACACAAAGCGTCTTCCGACCCGAAGGTCTTGTCCGAACTTCGCACCATTAAGGCGGAACTTGACCTCCTTCTCACTACACGGGTGGCCAAGCGTCTTAAGTGGCTTCGCCAGACCTTTTATGAGAAGGGCGACAAGGCGGACAAGATTCTGGCGGCACGACTCCGCTCTACGAGAGCCACAACCAACATTGTCACTATCAGGAACTCTCTCAACCAACTTGTTCAAGACCCCATAGCCATTAGAGCCGCTTTTCAATCCTACTATACTGATTTATACAACTCCCGCCTCCCCCACCGGGTGCCCCCTCCCAACCCCACGCTGACCTCATTTCCCACTTTCTCTCTGCTTCCAAACTACCCAGACTACCCCAGGACGCATTGGACTCCCTCAACAGGGAGATCACGGTAGAAGAGATCGCCCAGACTATCCTCATGCAAAAAACTGGCAAATCCCCGGGCCCGGACGGGTTTACGGCTCTATACTACAAAAAATTCTCTGCCCTTCTCTCCCCACACCTGCACTCTCTCTTTAATGGGGTTGTCCAGGGCGACCTCTTTCCCCCTGAGATGCTAGAGGCCAGAATAGTGGTGATTCCCAAAGAAGGCAAAGATCCCCTTAACTGCGCCAGCTACCGCCCCATATCCCTCCTGAACCTAGACCTTAAAATTTTTGCCAAGATCCTGGCCACCCGTCTTAACCCATACCTCCCTTCCCTAGTTCACTACGATCAAGTAGGATTTATCCCGGGCCGCCAGGCAAGGGACAACACCAGGCGTGCTATTGACCTCATACATATCTCGAATTCCAGGAAAGCCCCCACTATCATACTCTCCTTAGACGCCGAAAAAGCATTTGACCGAATCTCCTGGGATTTCTTGAGACCCGCCCTAGAGGCCTATGGCCTATCTGGCGGCTTTCTCACAAGCATCCTAGCATTATACTCCACTCCCACTGCCACCGTCCTTATCAATGGTATCCCATCCGCCCCACTTAGTATTGCCAACGGCACACGTCAGGGCTGCCCTCTCTCCCCTCTAATATTTGCCCTCATTATAGAACCACTTGCTTCTCAAATTAGAGCACACCCGGACATACACGGTATACAGGTGGGCCCCACAAATCCCAAAATTTCTCTCTTTGCAGACGACATCCTACTCTCCCTGTCCCAACCCCTCATCTCACTCCCAAATCTATTCTCGCTACTACAAGCCTACAGTCTTATATCAGGATATAAAATCAACTATTCCAAATCTGAGGCCATGATGCTTCATACCCCCCAGCATGAGGCCGAGTCCCTCCGTACCAACTTCAATTTTAAATGGCAACCCACGAAGATCAAATACTTAGGGATATACCTAACCCCTCGATACGACTGCCTCTTCCGAGAAAACTTTCCACCCCTCCTTACCAAAACACTAGCTGACTTGACCTCTTGGAATAGTCTTTTCATCTCGTGGCTGGGCAGGATCATAGCGGTTAAAATGACCATTCTCCCCAAATGGCTCTATCTTTTCCAGACCCTTCCCGTGACAGTCCCGACCACCTTCCTCCGCACTATTCAACGAGCCCTCACACGCTTTATTTGGAACCACAGACCTCCCCGCATAGCCGCCAATACTCTGAAAAGACCAACCTTCGCGGGTGGTAGAGGCCTTCCCGACGTCAAACTATACTACCTTGCTTCCCACCTATCCCACATTGTCACCTCATACGCTCCTCCAGGATCGGTGTCCTGGCTGGACATCGAAGCAGCCTTCATGGGCATTCCAGACCTGTCCCCCCTATGGGGCCTCTCCCCCACCTCTCGATCCCCAGCCTCTAAGCATCTCCCTACCATCAAATTCAATCTCAAAACTTGGGACGCTCTCTCTTTGAACTGGGGTCTCACTACCATACCCTCACCCTTGACCCCCATCTGGCAAAACCCCAAGTTTTCCTCCGGACTCTCTGTTACGAGATCCCGAATGTGGACAACACTGGGCCTTAAATTTCCAACGGACTTTGCCGATCGAGGCCAATGGTTGTCCCTGCCCGACCTCCAGCGGAAAACTCCCTCACAACCACTTAACCCCTTCCAATACCTACAAATACGCCATTTTCTGGCCTCCTTCCCCTCTTCCGCCTTACTCCGCGCCCTTACTCCCTTTGAATCCCTATGCGTCAACTCCCATTCCTCCAAAGGTATAATCTCCCAACTCTACTCTCTCCTACTAGACTCCTCCCTCCCTTCTTCCCGGCCCCATGAACTCGCGTGGGAACAAGACCTCGGACCTCCTCCAGAAACAGAGGACTGGGAGGATATGAGGCTGGGGATCGCTAAAAGCTCCATTGCCACTGCCTTTAAGGAAACGGCCTACAAAATCTACTACCGCTGGTACTACACCCCCGACCGACTTAACAAAATTTTCCCATCCTCCTCCCCGTCCTGTTGGAGAAACTGCGGAGCTAGAGGCACTATGCTCCACATATGGTGGACCTGCCCAGTAATTGTGCCCTTCTGGGACTTGGTCTACTCCCTCCTTAACTCACTTCTAGACCCTCCTGTCCGGAAAGACCCCTGGACCTCCCTGCTATGTTATCCCCCCCCACTCCTCAATAAATTCTCCCAAAAGCTAACCTCACATATCTTAGCAGCAGCAAAATCATTGATTGCCCTCAACTGGAAGAACCCCTCCCCACCTTCCCTACTCTCCCTTAAAGCTAAAATTTGGCACATCGCCTCAATGGAAAAGATCACATACTATCTCCACGACCGGGGCCACGTCTTCGAGCAGGTTTGGGCTCCTTGGCTCGCCGCCGAACGCAGAAACTAGCCTCCCCTCCTTTAGAACACCCCCCTCCCCCCCAGGGACCCATGGGCCCCTACTGCTCTCCCCCTCCGACAATTCTCTCTAACCCCCCCACCCCCCCCCCCGCTCTAAGTTCCCTTCCTCCCTGCTGCTCTCTTCGTCCACACCCCCTTCTGAATCTCCTCCCCCCTCTTAATCTGACTTTACTTGTTCTCATGGTATACATCATATATAGACACAAATGTGGTCCTTCCCCCTCCCCCCCCCAAACCCCATGTTTGAAGTTGATTGTCTCTCCCTCATTGATTAATCTTGTTATATACTTGAAAATGTGGTCTACCCCGGACACTGGCTATGTTGGCCGCCTGTCCCATGTATTTTCAGTATGTTCTCTGTACCTACCTGACCACGCATAAATAAAGTATTTAAAAAAAAAAAAAACATTGTGGGTAGCCGTCTGCTTCCGAATGTCTGCAGGGGGGCAACATGTCTGTGAAGGGGCAGGACCCAGAATGCGGGTTGGACTTGCTCTGGGCTGGGCGTCCCCCCGCATGTCAAAGATTTTGATCGTAGATGTGCGTTTTTTGCACATCTACGGTCAGGTTTTAATTAGGCCCAATATGGGCCTGATTCTGAGTCGGACTTATGTCCTGTTTCGAACCAACTGCAAATGCGTTGAATCGCAAAACATGTTGTGCACATGTACTGCACGATGTGTCCAAAGTTGCATGTACAGTATACATGTGTATGCTGTATCTTGTGTGAACAGAGTCCAGCGTGAAATAAACGTTTCTGGGAGGCAACTGGGTGACAAGGATTACGACATACAGAGCGGTTATATCTGATGGATAACATAGCCAGATTAAGGAAGGGGGGATTGGCATAGGGGATACTGTACTCCGGGCCCCCCTCTGTCAGGTCTCCTGGCCAGAGAACATTTACATCAGTAGCTCTCCCTCTAGGTAGCAGCAGAACCATGCAGCCAGAATGCGAACAGAACAATATGCAGTGCAGGTAGATGAACAGGAGTACCAGGTTTCATGACCTACTGATGAAGGTTCCTAAGCAAAGGTGAGACAGAATAGGGGAGAGACCTGTTAGTGACCCACGGATGCCAGCTTCTCTTCCTCCCCGCCTGGGTGTCTGGGTCCTGTGAACCTGTTATCTAATGAGAGCATTCAGGTCTAGAGAGAGACACACACACAGAGGAGGAGAGTCAATTGGGAGCAAGGTTTAGCAAGGTACCAAAACATTGCGCCCAATTTTGGATTGCCGCAGGAATGTGTAAAACTAGCTTCAGTTCCTTAATAGAAAAACGTTCGGAAGAGTCAAAAAATTTGTGTTGCAGCTAATGTGATGGCAGTTTCAGAAGATACAGTGAAAGCTAAACAGATAGATTATGTGTAAGGTGCTGTGCTGTCCATAACCTATATAAAGATAAGATAAAGTGCCATGCAAAACAGTTTAAAAAATGAAAATAACGTCAAAAGTGTTCAAGAAAGATTCATGCTGCTGAAAATACAATTGTACTGTTCGCATTCTGGCTGCATGGTTCTGCTGCTACCTAGAGGGAGAGCTACTGATGTCAGTGTGCTCTGGCCGGGAAACCTGACAGAGTGTGCGCCCAATACCTGTGGTATCCAATTTAAAAAAAAAATGGTCATAAAAAAAAAAAAAAAAGACAGACACTCACTTCTCCAGGGATCTCCCATCCATATTTCCACTGGGGAGGGCACTGCTGGTAGTCCCGAAGGTGCAAGGGCTGCTGGAAATTTAGTCTTCCTTGTAGCCAGCGGGGGGAGGTGTAACGCACACTCACACATACTTATACACTCACAAACACTCACATACTTCACTACTGCTGCAGAAGATCCAGCTTCCGAAGTTGGATAAGAACGCTTTGGGAAGTTAGTTAATTACTGACTAATTAAGCTAATTGGAAACTTCTAATTGCTTAATTAGTCCTAATGGGAGGTCCTACCGGTGTGCCAGAGCAAGTCCCGGTAATTTTCCTAAAATTAACGATTTTAGGAAAGAAAATCAGATATGCTCTGGAGATGAGAGAAAAAAAAAGGACGCAATGATTTCTATAGAAATCACCTTGTCCCATTTTCAGTCAACTAATTGAATACCAAAACCCCTTGGCTGTGGAAAAAAGGTTGTTGTTTTTTTTTTCAATTTAATCTGCCCGAGAGAGACATCCTGAGTCCTATCCCAGTGTGTAGTAGTACAGAGGCTGCTGCTATTCTTGCATGTGACAAGATAAAGTATAGATTTTATTTTTATATGTGTATTTTAAGGTTGCTTAAATTGTCTTTATTCCACTACAAGAAAACTTTAGAAAATAGTTGTCTCTAAATAAAGTGGAGCTACAGTATAAACAGTACCCTGGCATTATTAAACTATTAGTTTAAATCTAATACAGGTTGAGTATCCCATATCCAAATATTCCGAAATACGGAATATTCCGAAATACGGACTTTTTTGAGCGAGAGTGAGATAGTGAAACCTTTGTTTTTTGATGGCTCAATGTACACAAACTTTGTTTAATACACAAAGTTATTAAAAATATTGTATTAAATGACCTTCAGGCTGTGTGTATAAGGTGTATATGAAACATTAATGAATTGTGTGAATGTACACACACTTTGTTTAATGCACAAAGTTATAAAAAATATTGGCTAAAATGACCTTCAGGCTGTGTGTATAAGGTGTATATGAAACGTAAATGCAGTATGTGCTTATACTTGGGTCCCATTGCCATAATATCTCATTATGGTATGCAATTATTCCAAAATACGGGAAAATCCGATATCCAAAATACCTCTGGTCCCAAGCATTTTGGATAAGGGATACTCAACCTGTATACACCACTGGTTTACATTTAATATACGCAATCCATACCTCCCACCATGACCCATCCCAGGAGGTACAAAATGCTCTCTACCTGGACTTCCATCTGAATTTATGATTGCCATCACCTGTGTTGAAATACCTTTCTTATCAACTATAGTTCAACACAGGTTGACACCAATCATATATGAAGTGCAGG
This sequence comes from Pseudophryne corroboree, assembly GCF_028390025.1. NCBI lineage: Eukaryota > Metazoa > Chordata > Amphibia > Anura > Myobatrachidae > Pseudophryne > Pseudophryne corroboree. The sequence continues at coordinate 985,452,173 of NC_086444.1, forward strand.
TAAAAAGTATTTTGTCCCTCCTGGAAAGGGTAATGTTGGGAGGTATGCACAATCTAATATACACCCTCCTTCCCCCAGGACCCCCAAGGCTTAATCCGGCCCTGATGGGTTTGCATGTACAGCTCTATGTGATTGGGAGTAGTGTGTACGGGAAAGGGATGTCTGTTTGATGGTTCTCTTACACCTAGCATAGGGCAGGTGCAAGTGCTGATTGCACCTGCAGACACTAGAACAGTGGGTGGGATAGGCTTGTACTTTTATACGCACACATTTGTGACTAAGGGGTCTATTTACTAAGCCTTGGATGGAGATAAAGTCGCTGGAGATAAAGTACCAGCCAATCGGCTCCTAAATGTAATTTTTCAAACACAGCCTGTGGCATAGCCATTAGGAGCCGATTGGCTGGTACTTTATCTCCAGCGACTTTATCTCCATCCATTGCTTAGTAAATAGACCCCTTAGTTTGGCAGACTGTTGCATTAGCATAGGATACTAAGTACAATGTCAGTGCCATTTCTATAAAAATAAAAGCTAAATTAAAAAATTGCTATGTTTTGAAAAACAGTGAAAGAAAAACATAAAGGTGAACAAAATCAAACAGGAAGGGTTCAAAAGAGGTAAGAATTATCAAAATGTGAGATCAGCCAGCAGAATGGAGTGATATCTTCCTTTCTGGATAATTGTTCATTTCTGTCACAGATCATCCAGAAAACATTGATGCAAATAAATAATGAAAATCTGTGATGGAGGCATGGCTTTAGTATGTAAAATATGTGCATTTGTATAAATTAAATGCACAGTGCCTCCAAATGGTGGATTTTACCTAGGGGCTGCAGCTCCCCCAGTAAAATACGCCGACCGAACAGATCAAGGTATCACTGGCTTCCAGCAAATGTGCTAATTACACACAATGGGAAGTCTGCATGCACAATGGACCTGCCAGTCATCGCGATTCTGTCTCCGGACTGCAAAGCCAGCAGCCCCTCTTGCCCAAGTAGGTAGGAGTCACCACTGATGTTTTGACATGTTTCCAAATGACACCTACATACCGCAGTGCGCCGGCGCATGCCGGACTCTTTAGTAGCGATCGCCTCTGCCTGATTGACAGGCAGAGGCGGTCGCAGGGCGGGAGGGGGCTGGATGGCGGCGTTAAGCCGCCGTTTAGGGGGCCGGACTGACATGCGGGGCGGACTAGCCCTGTGCTGGGCGTCCCCCCGCATGTCAGGGAAGCACAGCTACGATCAACTCGGAATGACCCCCATTATTATGTAAAAAAAAAAAAAATCTGTACAAATGATCTCTCTCTAAATGGAGATATTTTGTAATAAAACACATAAAACTTACCTTAGTAAGAACATTTATGGGACGATTTATCATTTATCTAAAAAATGGGCACCCAAAATTATCATTTCTTATCATCGCCTATAGCAGCTGTCCTGGTGAAATGTTACAAGCTGTACTTTTCTGTCCTGGCAATGTTCCTGCACATACGTAATTCTGTCATTAATGCAGGAGATATCTCCTGTGTTAGAGACTTGACAAAAATTTTGTTTAAAAAGACATTCAAATATCAGCAGTCTATTTAAAGCATTTAATAATATGATTACAATATGTAACTAGGCAGTTCATTTCAATGGACCATGTTAATGTGTTAATAACAGTCAAGCATTAATGAGCTCAGATAGTTGGCAACACAAAACATGGGCTATGCAGCTATCATCCAGGTGTCTCTGACTCATCTTTTTCACAAACCCATTTTAAGATACTGATACATTACATTGTCAGTTGTGAGTACAACCAACACCTCGAAACTGAACTTGCAACCAGAAACTATGTATTTGAGACTCTGCATTCCAAATGCTATGATTAGAATTGATTGTATAGGTCTGGCTACCAATTTCTTCAAAATTCAAATTTTACATTAGCAAGCAAGAATGATAATCTCATGATGTTGTTTTGTTATGCACTTATGCGCCAAAACTCCAGCTACATTAGACAGGTAATGTATATATGTCCAGGCCCAGTAATGTATATATGTCCAGGCTGGATGTCTTTTTTTTACCCTGAAACGCAGAAGACATCATTGGCCATGACACGCATGCGTTTCTTGGTCCACTTCCCCCTCCGGACACCCACCGCCAATGCTGTGTTGCCGCCCCTGGACACCCACCACCTGTCAATCATGATGCGATTGCATCATTCCAGGATCCGATTGCATCATGATTGTCCGCTCACTGCCCAAATTTGACAGCAAGTAAAGTCACTTTATGACATTAATTGATCTAGGAGAGGTTGTTCGCTCATATTTAGCTAAATATATCCACCTTGCATTTCTGCAGCAAGTTTGCAATGTACGGTGAAGTCATATAGAATGTGTCAGTGACATCACTGCAGCTTAACATACTGCAGTCTTGGATAACTGGCCTACATCATAATAAGTGGGAAGGGTGGTGGTTCTGCTAAAAGTCTAGATCCTCCCCTCAAAGGAAACAAAAAGGGTCACTGAAAATGGATTTACAACATAAGCCTTTTCAATAAGTCCACAAAAACAATATGGGACATAAATTGACTGCTCAGACAGGCTTCAGTCTCAGGTAATTGTGAGGTGACAACCAGACTTCCAAATATCTGTTTTTTGTTCTACACAGTCTGACCTTGTTTAGGTCTAAATCTTTATTAAGTATGAAACAATACTACAGATGTAGCCACACTCACTGTGGTTACATCTGCGCAAAACAAGCACACCCAGCGCGGCTAGGCGTACCTGCACCTAGCCGCGCAGAGCTGCAACATGCCTAACAAGGCGAGATCATGCCAAGATGTAGTCATGAGTTACAGGCCCGTCAACGTGAAGGAACAACAAAACAGTAATGTCAGCGTTCATTTCATTCCAGAGTAGACCTGAATTAGGGCTTTGGGGGGCCAGGGGCACTTAAGACTTGGGGGCCCTATAGAACAATCATTTGTGACACAGGGATCAGGTTGCCATGCGCAAGCCTTTGATGTGCACATGAAAAAGGAGCAGGACCACACATTATGTCCCCATTTCATGTCACATTGGAGACGCGTAAATCTCTTCCCTAGCCTCACACAGCAGATGACAAAGTTCCCTCTCTACTTGTCCCCCCAAAATGCAAGACAGTGCTGCCAAAATTGTGGTGGTTGAGGGTGTATGCATACATACATAGGATGGGATGTATCAAGCAGCGTATTTTGTATGCGCTACATCCCGCCACTTACTGTATGCATAGCAGCGTTTATTAACGCTGTATGCATGAAGATTTACAGTTATTTGCGCAACGGACAGCACTTCCGATAAGGGCTGTCCTTTGCAATGGGTGGACTGTCCGGTTTATGACCAGGGAGTCCTACTGCTCATGCGTGGCCACTGGGAGGGATCACAGCAGTTCCCTATTGGGGATTTGTGCAAAAAGAAGCCCACAGGCTTCTATAGGCAACCCCATCTATAGAAGGCATTGCCTATTGGTACAAGCTCCGGAAAATGTAGGTTTTTGGAGCTTGATGCATATATATGGGGAATGCGGTCAAACTGTATTTTGGCATCAGTACATTCCACTTATAGACACACATAGATATATACATACAGTCACATACACATAGGGGTGTATTCAATTCTTCTCGGAAACTGCCATCTTGTCAGAAAGACAGCAGTTTACGACTTTTCTAGGTCAGAAGGGGTTCCAACCTATTCAATCCTGCCTCAGATTTTCTGACAAGATAAGGAATCCTGGAAGAAGTCACCCTCTTTCTATCAATTCATTCTGGGATTTCAATTGAACTTCCGTATACCATTTGTGTTTTTTTACATATCGCCTTATGAAATTGAATGTATATGAGGACTATCCATAAGAAGTTTTTGGACTTTTCAAACATTCCATAAAGGACATTGACCGTTGAGGCAACACGTCACGGTAACCACACTTTGTTTGCGCCACCAGTAGGTTCCCATCCCACTGTTTGTTTTTGTATATTCTTCCAAGGTGTGTGTGGTGACACATCAGGGTGGGACCCCTCTCAAGGCAGCAATAAGAGTGCGCAGGAATATACCTTAGATATAAGTTATGGGAATTCCGACTTGTCGGAAAATACGTGGATCGGCGGAATATCCGCAGATCCACATGTTTTGTCGGAAGCGGCGCCAAATCCAACAAGTTTTGGCCCTGTTTCCAACAATGTCAATCCACTTTAATAAAAGTCGGATTGGCATTGTCATGAAGGGCCAAATCCTGTCGGATTTGGCCACTCATTGAATACTCAGATGTCGGATCCTTTCTGTCGGAAAAGATCTAACATCAATTGAATATACCCCATACTGTACCTCCAAACTATTAGGAGGCCAGAAGCAGGCGTGGCGTACACAGTTTCACACTTATACACACACGCTGACCTGATGTCTGTATTTATTATTCTTTATATTGTCATCTGCTTTAAACTGTAATTTGGATATTTGACTCTCCTGGATAGCTGCCATTCCAGACTTGCTTGGACACTGGACACCAATACGATATTGGAGGGCTATTGCCTCTTCTTGATCTTTGGTTCCAGTACAGTTTCATGAGTTCACCAATATTTCTGGCACAAGTACCTATTCCAGGAAAACACTAGTTTGCAGGAATCTATGACCTGCAAACTCGCTTTGTTCTAGGGAATATGATTGCCACCTAGCAACAGCTGGTCGGTTAGGTGCAAGCCTCCCGACGGATCGCTGGGAAGGTATAGTGAAAGAAAACTTTCACTTACCATCCCACAGCCTGGGGGGAGTGGGGACAGAGTCGCGGGTTGCGGCAGTGCTGGTACCCGTGCATGCGTATGGCGTGCATCACGGGAGCACGAGCGCACCGCCAGGCACACGCGCGCAAGCTGGGCACGTGCGTGCGCACCCTATAAGGCGCTAGGTCCCGCCACCAGACAGTAGATTTTACGGAAGCTTACAGATGACAATCCAAACTAGAACAAGAGAGAAATATAGAGGGGTAAGATCACCTAAGCTCCTATAACCTAGTAACGAAGGACACGGGAGACCATATAGATGCAAAAACAAATGTGTTACTAGAAACCTTTCAACAGTAATACAGGTGATAAGTAAAACAACTGCCAATGGCCAAAGAAAGAACTGTAATTGCTGCTTTTGAAATTAGCACATAAACCAAACTCCTGCAAACTTGCAGAGCCCATTAAAGATATTTGAAAGGCTATTTCTGATCCTTAGGTTGCTGCGTCTGCGGCTGTTTCTTCTGACCTTTTGGAGCGCGTGAAATCCAAAGTGAAAACAGGCATAATTAATGACTGTTGTTAGAGATTACAACCAACATACCTAGCAAGGTATAGGGTGGGTAGGGTGGGAGCTGTTGCTAGGTGGCAATTCTATTCCCTAGAACAAAGAAAGTTTGCAGGTCATAGATTCCTGCAAACTAGTGTTTGTCCGTCGGGAGGCTTGCCACCTAGCAACAGCTGTTGGGTAGACTACCACATACCTGGTGGTTGCTCTAAGGAATTCTATCCTTTGGGTATCAGAAGGCCTCCAATAATGTTTCACGAAGGTACGAGTGGACGACCAATTATGGATTGTAATGTTAAGCCTCTAGCTGCTGCCGAGGTGGCGGCGGCACCACGGATGGAGTGTCCCTTGAAAATGGAGGTATCTATTCCTGAGCTTTGCATGGCAGAAACTATCCAACCCCTGATTGTAGAGGGTCTGGCCGGACGAAAAGGCTTTCGGCATGTGATAAAAAGGCTAGGAATGTCATCTCTCCATGAAGCAGTTGTTGCGAGGTAAGCGGATAAGCACTCAACTATGCAAAGATCCATGTCTAACTGGTGTTTGACTAGATCAAACTCCACCAAAGGGTTTTGAATGGAGCTGGTGTTTGTGTGACCTTTTAGGACGATATGGAAACCCATTGGAGTGGTTGTCATCCAGGGTTCGGATGTGTCTATTAAGGAAAGTTTGGCTCCTCTAGCTGCAAAAGCTAGTGCTAGTAGTGAAGCCAGTTTTCTTGAAAGACTGGAGATGTTGGAATCTAAAGGGATTGTGGCTATGTAGTTTAAGAAAGGATTAATGTCCCACGTGGAAGAGTATCGCAGACATGGTGGCCTAGACAAGAAAATACCTTTGCGTAATCTAAGGTACAGCTTGTTTTCCGTGAGCCCTGGAATGAGAAGAGCTAGGGCCGAGCCATACGACCGTATGGTGGCGGATGCCAGGCCTGACTCAAACTTAACGGCCAGGAAGTCTAGAGCTAAGTTAGGTTCAGAAAGAGAAGCTAAAGGAGGATTCTGGGAAGCCTGCTAAGACATAAACTCATTTATGATGGACTGGTATCTGGAATTTGTTCTGGGTCTAAGGGAAGCATTTATCAAGGCTACTGAGGAGGCCGAGAGGTTAGTGGTGGTCAGCAACCGAGTAATGTCGCTATCCACAAGCAATGTGGAAGTTCCTGAAGGAGGTCGGGATTCCCTTGGAAACAATCCTTGGACATGCCTAAGGGATGCCTGGGTCCCTTGCGAAGAGGGTTGATCAAGGGGAACCAAACTCGGGAAGGCCAAACCAAGATGAGCTGTGACACTCTGTCTGTCTTGATCTTGTGAAGTACCTTCAGTAGCATAGCTGGAGGGAAAGCATATGGGAGAATCAGATCTGTCCACGGAAAGGACATTGCATCCATGTGGAGAGCCCCTTGAGTCCAGATTTTGGATCCGAAGGTTGGGACCTGTGAGTTCGATGGAGTTGCAAACAGGTCTACCTGCGGTTGACCAAAGGTTTTCACGATACTGATGAAAACTTCCAGTCTTAGAGATGCCCGATCCAGTGTTTTTTCCTGGATAAGGAGTCAGCTAACTCGTTTAACTCTCCTGGGACGTATGTTGCAGAGAGGAATATGGACTGTTCGACCGCCTAGTTCCAGATATCTATTGCTTCTTGGCAGAGAATCAGGGATCGAGTGCCTCCCATTCTGTTGAGGTAGGACGCTGCAGTTCTGTTGTCTAGACAGAGGAGGACTGAGTTGTCCTGGAAGGTCGGGGGAACTAGAGAGGAAAGTGCTAACTTCGCCGCCCTCAACTCTAAGAGATTGATGTGCGCTGTCGATTCTTGAGTGGACCATTTTCCCCTTACCGCCCGGGACGCATCTGATGTGATGACCATGTCTGAAGGAGGAGGTAGGAGAGGTCTGGGAGAAGGCAGTGGAAGGTCCCTCCAACCGCGAACCTCTTTGAGAACTATGGGTGTCAAGAGGATTTTGTCTGACCAAGTCCATCCTCCACGAAGGAGAGCTGAAAGAAGAATCTGAGAGTGTCTGCAGACAAGGGGAGCATGAGGAAATCCTGGATCTAAGGACCTCATTTTCCCTATCACTCTGGCTAAGTCTCTCAGCGAGAAACAGTGTTTGAGGGTTCGAGTTATGAAGTCTTGAATGTCTTTCCACTTGTCTGGGGGAACTGCTATCAAGAAAGAAGGGGTATCTATCAAGAAACCCAGAAAAACAATTGACTGGGCAGGTGTTAACACGGACTTGTCGTAATTTATAGTAAACCCTAGGTTCTGGAGGAGAGAAAGAATAAGCTCTTTGTGAAGCAGAAGGGTTTTTTGGTCTGAGTGGACTACTAACAAGTCGTCTAGGTAGATTATACAACGGATCGCTTTCTGGCGAAGGTGAGAGATCACTGCTTTCATAAGACGAGTGAATGTATAGGGGGCGTTGGAAAGGCCGAAGACCATGACGGTCCACTGATAGAGAACGTCCTTCCACAGGAACCTTAGAAGTCTTCTGTGGTTTGGGTGAATTTGAATTGTGTGAAAGGCCTCCTTGAGGTCTATTTTGATAAAAAAATCGTTCTTTGTTAGTAGGAAAGGTATGTCGGCTAAGCCCTCCATACGGAAGGAACGAGGTTTTATGTGTCGGTTGAGAGATTTGACATTTAAGACTGGTCTGTATGAACCGTCCTGTTTATTGACAGTAAAAAGGTGACTGACCCAGCCCTTTGTGGAAGTATCTGTCAACTCTATCTTGCCTAGCTGCAGGGCAAGGGATAGGACCTCATCTAATAACTGACTGGCGTTTTTTGAACTGGGAAAAATTTGTCGAGGAAAATGCAAAAGGGGCAGGGATAGCCCTTTTTCCACAATTTTTAACAACCACTTGTCTGTGGTAATCTGCCTCCAGGAGGCTACTGCCTGGGAAAGACAAGGCGGAGGTTGTAAAGTAAGATGACTTACCGTATCCTCTGTCTTTCCTGGGGACGTATGTGCCACCGGACCCTGTGCCTCTCACGGTCCGTGTCCGGGGAGGGCCACCTCTGTGAGCTCTGGGGGCGCCTCTGTAGTCTCGGGTCGAACTGCTGGCTACCGCAGGATGACCCTCCTGATGAAAGGGCCGTCTGGAGGGCTGAGTTCCTTTAAGGCCTGCAAAGTATTTGCGAGCTTTATAGTGGACCTTCACTTCGTCTATGAAGTTGTGTCCGAAAAGGTCAGAATCTATCAGATTTGGGACGTATACTGGTCTGGGTTCTAGGTTAGTTAGCCTTGCATTAGCTAGCCAGCGAGTTCTACATGAGTTTGATATGAAATCAAATGTCTGACCAATTATTAGGGTAGCCCTACTAATAGCTTTTAAAAAGGGCCATTTTGGAAGCTACCAGGGAATCTAGGGAGCTCCCTGAGACACCTTCTTTTTCTGCCTTGTCAAGGACAAATAATAAAGGACCGGCAGCATCTGAAACTTTAAATTGAATCTTTCTCAGCAATTTATCCATAGTGTCACTCTGGACCTTTTCCCCCACGAGTGAAGTTAAAGCCGGATCGATGTCTGGGGCAAATAGGGCCGGAATATCTGGGATGCCAGTGTGGTTACGGAGAACCATGTCATCCTCCTTAACAAGTGCCGTTCTAAAGGCTAACTGGGCGAAATTGTATACTTGAGAGCGCTCGCTCAGAGCCCATTGAGCTGAATATATTTTAGATGGTGGCATTCTACCCGCTAAGGCTACATGGGCCATCTGCAAGTCACTATATTCGCCTCTATGAGAGGATGCGCTAGTCCTGGTTACCTCCTCTGACTCCCAATCTACTGGAAGGTAACCAGCTTCCCTAAATGAGTGGGAAAGGGGGGTTGTATGACTATGACTAGTCCCCTTATGAGCTCGGTCATGCGTAGGTTGCTATCAGTGATAGGGAATGTATGTCGGCTGTGGGCAGGAGAGGGGGGTCTGCTATGGACCTTAGAGGTATTCCAACTACTGGCAATATCTGGGAAAGAGATGTTTTTACCTGAACAGGCTTCTCTAGAAGAAACATGGTCAATATGTTTCTTTTTACTTGTGCACTTTCTCACCACTCTGAGAATATGCAGGAGGAGGAGTCTCAGCATTCTGACTAACTTCTCCCTTCTAAGAGCTGCTCCTGTTGGCTTCCGACCTGACAGGGTAAATAATTCTTCTTTTACATATATTGTCCTCATCTGAGGAAGTAGTGTCGGCAGCTTTATCTAGGTTTTGCCTAGAAGCCTGCCTGCCTCTTTTGCTGTGCTATGGGGACACTATCAGAGTGTCTGTGGCTGACACAGACACTGTGTCCTCCATCCTGCAGCGCTGAGGTAAAATCTACTGTCTGGGGGCGGGGCCTAGCGCCTTGTAGGGTGCGCGTGCACGTGCCCAGCGCGCACGCGCATGCCCGGACAGTCTTCCTGTGCTGGTTCCAATATACATAAAAGCAAGATAACAAAAAAATGTGCAGATGTGAAATGTTGATTATTCACAGTCTAAGGGGTATATGCAATTCACGGCGAATCGCGGCAAATTATCGCCGTTTTTTAATTCGACACAATTCGACAGGTGAATTCCGGCAGGTGGCTGCCGGAATTCACCATATTCAATGAAAAACGGATTCGACATTCCCGCTGGCGAAAAACGGCCGATTTGCCGGATTTTGCCGCAAATTAAAAAAACGGGTAAAAACGGGAAAAACCCGGAAAAAAATGGCGTGGGGTCCCCCCTCCAAAGCATAACCAGCCTCGGGCTCTTCGAGCTGGTCCTGGTTCTAAAAATGCGGGGACAAAATTGACATGGGATCCCCGGTATTTTTAAAACCAGCACCGGGCTCTGCGTCTGATGCTGGTGCAAAAAATACGGGGGACAAAAAGAGTAGGGGTCCCCCGTATTTTATACACCAGCATCGGGCTCCACTAGCTGGACAGATAATGCCACAGCCGGGGGTCACTTTTATACAGCGCCCTGCGGCCGTGGCATTAAATATCCAACTAGTCACCCCTGGCCGGGGTACCCTGGGGGAGTGGGGACCCCTTCAATCAAGGGGTCCCCCCCCCAGCCACCCAAAGGCCAGGGGTGAAGCCCGAGGCTGTCCCCTCATCCAAAGGCTGCGGATGGGAGGCTGATAGCCTTGAGTAAAATGACAGAATATTGTTTTTTTCCAGTAGTACTGCAAGTCCCAGCAAGCCTCCCCCGCAAGCTGGTACTTGGAGAACCACAAGTACCAGCATGCGGGAGAAAAACGGGCCCGCTGGTACCTGTAGTACTACTGGAAAAAAAATACCCAAATAAAAACAGGACACACACACCGTGACAAGTACAACTTTATTACACACTGCCGACACACACATACTTACCTATGTTGACACGCCGACTGCCACAGTCTCCGACGATCCGAGGGTACCTGTTAAAAAATTATACTCACCTTCCAGCGTCCAGAGATAAATCCACGTCCAGAGTATAATCCACGTACTTGTTAAAAAAACAAACCGCAAAAACCCGTGCCAGCGGACTGAAAGGGGTCCCATATTGACACATGAGACCCCTTTCCCCGAATGTGCCGGGACCCCACGTGACTCCTGTCACTGAGGTCCCTTTAGCCAATCAGGAAGCGTTACGTTGCGCTCACCTGATTGGCTGTGCGCTGTCTGTGTTGTGACAGCGCATCGCACAGCTCTCTCCATAACTTGCAATGGTGTGAACTTTGCCGTCAGCGGGGGGTTTACCCGCGGTCAGCGGGTGACCCCACCGCTAACCGCAAGGTTCCCACCATTGAATATAATGGAGAGGCTTTGCGATGCGCTGTCTGAGCTCAGACGCGCAGAGCCAATCAGCAGAGTGCAAGGACGTTGCACTCGCTGATTGGCTGAAGAGACCTTTCAGTGACAGCTGTCACGTAGAGGTCTCTGCATTCGGGGAAAGGGGTCTCATGCGTCAACATGGGACCCCTTTCAGTCCGCTGGCACGGGTTTTTGCGTTTTGTTATTTTGCCAAGTACCTGGATTATACTCTGGACGTGGATTTATCTCTGGACGCTGGAAGGTGAGTATAATTTTTTCACAGGTACCCTCGGATCGTCGGAGACTGTGGCAGTCGGCGTGTCAACATAGGTAAGTATGTGTGTGTCGGCAGTGTGTAATAAAGTTGTACTTGTCACGGTGTGTGTGTCCTGTTTTTATTTGGGTATTTTTTTTCCAGTAGTACTACAGGTACAAGCGGGCCCGTTTTTCTCCCGCATGCTGGTACTTGTGGTTCTCCAAGTACCAGCTTGCGGGGGAGGCTTGCTGGGACTTGTAGTACTACTGGAAAAAACAATATTCTGTCATTTTTCTCAAGGCTATCAGCCTCCCATCCGCAGCCCTTGGATGGGGGGGACAGCCTCGGGCTTCACCCCTGGCCCTTGGGTGGCTGGGGGGGGGGACCCCCTGATTGAAGGGGTCCCCACTCCCCCAGGGTACCCCGGCCAGGGGTGACTAGTTGGATATTTAATGCCACGGCCGCAGGGCACTGTATAAAAGTGACCCCCGGCTGTGGCATTATCTGTCCAGCTACTGGAGCCCGATGCTGGTGTAAAAAATACGGGGGACCCCTACTCTTTTTGTCCCCCGTATTTTTTGCACCAGCACCAGGCGCAGAGCCCGGTGCTGGTTTTAAAAATACGGGGGATCCCCTGTTAAATTTTCCCCCGCATTTTTAGAACCAGGACCAGCTCGAAGAGCCCGAGGCTAGTTATGCTTTGGAGGGGGGACCCCACGCCATTTTTTTCCTTGATTTTACCATTCCAGCTATAAAAAAAAAATATATATATATTTTTAAAAATATATAAATAATACTTGTGCCTCCAAAAAAGACAAACCAAGTACCTAATCCCTTCTAATATAAATAGATATGCTATTACCAAAAAAAAAAAACACCAAAAAAAACATGTTTTAAATTTTTTTTATTGTTTTCACCCTCCAAAGTGTGGCGGATTGAAAATGACGAATTTACTGTCTAAAAGCACTGTTGTCGAATTTCCAAACTTGAATTCAATACACTTTGGTCGAATTGCAGCACTTGTATCATTGCAGAAAAGTCGAATTTGACAAAAGTCGAATTTCAAAAAGTCAAATTTTTAAAGTCCGTTTTTTTGACGGAAAGCACTGAATTGCATTGGCGATTTTTTTTTTTTGGTCGAAAAAGTCCCGAAATTCGACAATTTCGGGAATTCGACCGCAATTGCATATACCCCTAAATGTTTAGAATTTTCCAATTTTTTCAATGTAGGGTGCCAACTACATTCTTGGATGAACAGCCATTTAAGACCCTAAACACTGCTAACTATAGAGATGTGGTTCATTTATTGGACATAGAAACAACTTTGCATGTAAACAAAAAACAAAAACAAAAATTCCTTTCTGTAAAATAAATGTCTAAGAAAGAATATTCATGAGAAAGTCTTTCATGTGTCTTTTTTTCAAATTGCCACAAATGTTTTAAAGTGTACAGTGTGACATGAAATTTAAATGAGCCTGTTCTCTTTTTAGTCTTAATAGAGTTAAGACAATCATGACAAAAAAAGCAACATTTAAAAGTGTACAGCAATCAACATCAGACTCTTCACAACACCAACCTGTCATGTGTCACGTCTACTATCTCACAGTCATCACAGACACAAATGTAGTACAATATTGTCACTTTGATCAATCTCTCTCTACCCTATTCCAATAACTTTTTTTTATAATATCCATAATAAAATATTTTTTTTTCTTGCTTATTATTACATATGATTGGTTTAAAAACAAACAATACAACCAGGGCCAGATTACCAATGGGGCAGATGGAGCTGCAGGTCCAGGCCCTGCATTGAAAATAGGCCCACAGGAGCAGACCGACAACACTGACAGGAAAAAACGACTGCCAGTAGCCATCCTCTCTCCCATGCCCCACCTCCTCCGGCTCCAGCACTCTCACCTGTGATCTGTGCAGGCAGTGTGATGGCTGTTCCTCCCCACCTCCCCTTCACCCTGGATCCTGAGGCTGTCACTCACAGTCCCATGCTCCGCCCCAGACTGCACAGGGAGCTGCTGCTGTATGAAGCCTGGTAAGTTTAGTGGCTTCTTGATAAGTAGCATACCTCCCAACATGACTCTCTCCAGGAGGGACACAATGCTCTGCTTCTGGATTTTTCTCTTAATGTATGATTGCCGGCAACCGTGTTGAGCAGGTAATGGATAAGAAAGGTGTTTCACTACAGGTGCAGGCAATCATACAGTAAGAAGGAAGTCCAGAAGCAGAGCATTCTGTCCCTCCTGGAGAGGGTCATGTTGGGAGGTATGAAGTAGCATCGATTAGTGTGTGTATACTGTGTGTGTACTGTATGTGTGATGTGTGTATACTGTATGTGTGTATACTGTATCTGAATCTACTGTATGTTGTTTGTGTGTACACTGTGTATATGTGGGAGTGGGTGTGTACTGTGTGTGTATACTGTATGTGTGTGTAGTGTGTACTGTGTGTGTATGTGTTGGTGGGTGTGTGTACCGTGTGTGTGTACAGTATATTGATTGTTGAAATTGATCAATGAATGGGTAATAAGTGCCAGGTGGGGGTAGTTAACGGGTGCTGCTCTTAGTGTATTAAGTGGTGATGTAGTGTGAGGGTAGTAAGGGGTGTTGCTGTTAGTGTAGTAAATGGTGGTGTAGTGTGAGTGTAGTAAAGGGTACTGCGGTGTGAGTGTAGTAAGGGGTGCCGCTGTGTGAGGAGTAAGGGGTGCCGCGGTGTGAGTATAGTAAGGGGTGCCGCGGTGTGAGTGTAGTAAGGGGTGCCGCTGTGTGAGGAGTAAGGGGTGCCGCGGTGTGAGTATAGTAAGGGGTGCCGCGGTGTGAGTGTAGTAAGGGGTGCTGCTGTGCAAGGGGAGCTTTATAGGAGCTGAGGTTTATGAATGTGCTAAAGACTACTGGTAGGAGGGATTGATAATGAATTGGGAAGGGATGGGTTAATGGAGGGCAATTGAGGTGATTGAAGGAAGGCACTTGCCACAGCCCATGACACTGGTCATAACCCCCCACATCCCTAGTCACACCCCCCGGCGGCTGCACATAATGGGCCCTTTGGAAATTTTAGCTCCATGCCCATGTTCACCTTAATGTGGCACTGAATACAACATGTATTCTGTTTTTATAGTGAAGCTGAACACAAAAAGTGAAATTACTGGCATGTTTCTATCTACAGTAATTAAATGTCCACCAAGTCATAACTCACTATGTGCCTCACATAAGGTAGGTACACACTATACAATTATCTGGCAGATAATCTGCCAGATCTAGCTGGTTGGAATTAAAATCTGGTAATGGATGAGAGCAAATGACAATCGACCATTTGCTCCCAAACACTGGAAAACTAACAAAACCTGTCGTTCATAAAATTGGTTAATTGGTTAAACACAAACATTTAACCAACTTGGATGAATGACTGTTTTTGTCCATTTTGCAGTTTTTGGGAGCAAATGGTCGAATGCCATTGCTGTCATCCATTACCAAATTTTAATTCCAACCAGCTAAATCTGGCAGATTATCTGCTAGATAATTGTTTAGTGTCTAGGCTAATGGTGCCCATACAGTTGTGCAATGCTTCGCGACGCGACATCGCGGAGCATCGCACCGGCAATTCAGGTGCACTGCCAAAGTGATTACCATGCGATCATGCGATAGATCGCATGGTAATCACGTGATGGGCACGTCACCGCCGAGTGGGAGCGGCCTCCGTCCGCTCCCGTCGGGTGCCCATCGCGCATCACAGCACTGCGATTCGATAAATAATAAGTGCAGCACATACTATCTTGAAACGCGAGATTCGACCGGTGTGGTAACAGTGCATGCAGAGACTGACTGACAGGCTTCTAAATTTGCTTTGTAAAAATGTGCTGCAATGATTGGTTGATTCATAAAAAGGGACATGAACCTTGATGTACCTGCAGCTCAGATGACAGCAGCTTTTTTACATGTATCAAATACTATTAGGACACTTTAATATTTATGAGTTGCAGAGGTTAAAACTGGTTTATTTTCATAGTTACCATTTGACCCTAACCCTCATCCTCACAGCCTAACCCTCCTGCCGCCTAACCCTCCCCCCCTGCAGCTTAACCCTAACCCTCACCACTTAGTGCCTAACCTCCCCTATGCTGCCTATACCTAACCCCCGACCCCTGCAATCTAACCCTAACCTACCCCAGGATAGTTACGTTTGGGAAGCCGACAGTTGGGATCCTGGCGCCAGCACTGTGAACAATATCGGGATCCTGGCGTCAGTCTTTTGACCAGTGTTGGGATTCCAGCATCGGTATTCTGACTGCCGCCATCCCAAACACCGGTATGCTAACCGGATTCCATTTCTACAGATTTGCATCATCAGTTAAGTCACACATTGCTCTAGCCAAGACCATTATCTTGTAGTGCAACCAATTCAAATTTTAAAGGATAATGCATTTGTCCCTGGAAATCATTGCCTGTATGCATTTATATATCCAGCGTGACTGAAGGGTTCCTTATAAGTAGAGATGTGCACCGGAAATTTTTCGGGTTTTGTGTTTTCGTTTTGGATTCGGTTCCGAGGCCGTGTTTTGAATTCGGACGCGTTTTGGCAAGACCTCCCTGAAAATTTTTTGTTGGATTCGGGTGTGTTTTGGATTCGGGTGTTTTTTTACAAAAAACCCTCAAAAACAGCTTAAGTCATAGAATTTGGGGGTCATTTTGATCCCATAGTATTATTAACCTCAATAACCATAATTTCCACTCATTTTCAGTCTATTCTGAACACCTCACACCTCACAATATTATTTTTAGTCCTAAAATTTGCACCGAGGTCGCTGGATGACTATGCTAAGCGACCCAAGTGGCCGACACAAACACTTTACCCATCTAGGAGTGGCACTGCAGTGTCAGACAGGATGGCACTTCAAAAAAATAGTCCCCAAATAGCACATGATGCAAAGAAAAAAAGAGGCGCAATGAGGTAGCTGTGTGACTAAGCTAAGCGACCCAAGTGGCCAACACAAACACCTGGCCCATCTAGGAGTGGCACTGCAGTGTCGGACAGGATGGCAGATTTAAAAAATAGTCCCCAAACAGCACATGATGCAAAGAAAAAAAGAAGTGCACCAAGGTCGCTGGATGGCTAAGCTAAGCGACACAAGTGGCCGACACAAACACCTGGCCCATCTAGGAGTGGCACTGCAGTGTCAGACAGGATGGCACTTCAAAAAAATAATCCCCAAACAGCACATGATGCAAAGAAAAATGAAAGAAAAAAGAGGTGCAAGATGGAATTGTCCTTGGGCCCTCCCACCCACCCTTATGTTGTATAAACAGGACATGCACACTTTAACGAACCCATCATTTCAGCGACAGGGTCTGCCACACGACTGTGACTGAAATGACTGGTTGGTTTGGGCCCCCACCAAAAAAGAAGCAATCAATCTCTCCTTGCACAAACTGGCTCTACAGAGGCAAGATGTCCACCTCCTCTTCATCGTCCGATTCCTCACCCCTTTCACTGTGTACATCCCCCCTCCTCACAGATTATTAATTCGTTCCCACTGGAATCCACCATCTCAGGTCCCTGTGTACTTTCTGGAGGCAATTGCTGGTGAAATGTCTCCACGGAGGAATTGATTATAATTCATTTTGATGAACATCATCTTCTTCACATTTTCTGGAAGTAACCTCGTACGCCGATTGCTGACAAGGTGACCGGCTGCACTAAACACTCTTTCGGAGTACACACTGGAGGGGGGGCAACTTAGGTAAAATAAAGCCAGTTTGTGCAAGGGCCTCCAAATTGCCTCTTTTTCCTGCCAGTATACGTACGGACTGTCTGACGTGCCTACTTGGATGCGGTCACTCATATAATCCTCCACCATTCTTTCAATGGTGACAGAATCATATGCAGTGACAGTAGACGACATGTCAGTAATCGTTGGCAGGTCCTTCAGTCCGGACCAGATGTCAGCACTCGCTCCAGACTGCCCTGCATCACCGCCAGCGGGTGGGCTCGGAATTCTTAGCCTTTTCCTCGCGGCCCCAGTTGCGGGAGAATGTGAAGGAGGAGCTGTTGACGGGTCACGTTCCGCTTGACTTGACAATTTTCTCACCAGCAGGTCTTTGAACCTCTGCAAACTTGGGTCTTCCGGAAAGAGAGATACAACGTAGGTTTTAAATCTAGGATCGAGCACGGTGGCCAAAATGTAGTGCTCTGATTTCAACAGATTGACCACCCGTGAATCCTGGTTAAGCGAATTAAGGACTCCATCCACAAGTCCCACATGCCTAGCGGAATCGCTCTGTTTTAGCTCCTCCTTCAATGTCTCCAGCTTCTTCTGCAAAAGCCTGATGGGGGGAATAACCTGACTCAGGCTGGCAGTGTCTGAACTGACTTCACGTGTGGCAAGTTCAAAGGGTTGCAGAACCTTGCACAACGTTGAAATCATTCTCTACTGCGCTTGAGTCAGGTGCATTCCCCCTCCTTTGCCTATATCGTAGGCAGATGTATAGGCTTGAATGGCCTTTTGCTGCTCCTCCATCCTCTGAAGCATATAGAGGGTTGAATTCCACCTCGTTACCACCTCTTGCTTCAGATGATGTCAGGGCAGGTTCAGGACTGTTTGCTGGTGCTCCAGTCTTCGGCACGCGGTGGCTGAATGCCGAAAGTGGCCCGCAATTCTTCGGGCCACCGACAGCATCTCTTGCACGCCCCTGTCGTTTTTTAAATAATTCTGCACCACCAAATTCAATGTATGTGCAAAACATGGGACGTGCTGGAATTTGACCAGATGTAATGCACGCACAATATTGGTGGCGTTGTCCGATGTCACAAATCCCCAGGAGAGTCCAATTGGGGTAAGCCATTCTGCGATGATGTTCCTCAGTTTCCGTAAGAGGTTGTCAGCTGTGTGCCTCTTATGGAAAGCGGTGATACAAAGCGTAGCCTGCCTAGGAACGAGTTGGCCTTTGCGAGATGCTGCTACTGGTGCCGCCGCTGTTGTTCTTGCTGCGGGAGGCAATACATCTACCGAGTGGGCTGTCACAGTCATATAGTCCTGAGTCTGCTCTGCTCCACTTGTCCACATGTCCGTGGTTAAGTGGACATTGGGTACAACTGCATTTTTTAGGACACTGGTGACTCTTTTTCTGACGTCCGTGTACATTCTCGGTATCGCCTGCCTAGAGAAATGGACCCGGGATGGTATTTGGTACCGGGGACACAGTACCTCAAGCAATTCTCTAGTTTCCTGTGAATTAACGGTGGATACCGGAAACACGTTTAACACCGCCCAGGCTGCCAAGGCCTGAGTTATCCGCTTTGCAGCAGGATGACTGCTGTGATATTTCATCTTCCTCGCAAAGGACTGTTGGACAGTCAATTGCTTACTGAAAGTAGTACAAGTGGTCTTCTGACTTCCCCTCTGGGATGACGATCGACTCCCAGCAGCAACAGCAGCAGTGCCAGCAGCAGTAGGCGTTACACTCAAGGATGCATCTGAGGAATCCCAGGCAGGAGAAGACTCGTCAGACTTGACAGTGACATGGCCTGCAGGACTATTGGCTTTCCTATCTAAGGAGGAAATTGACACTGAGGGAGTTGGTGGTGTGGTTTGCAGGAGCTTGGTTACAAGAGGAAGGGATTTAGTGGTCAGTGGACTGCTTCCGCTGTCATCCAAAGTTTTTGAACTTGTCGCTGACTTATGATGAATGCGGTCCAGGTGACGTATAAGGGAGGATGTTCCTAGGTGGTTAACGTCCTTACCCCTACTTATTACAGCTTGACAGAGGCAACACACGGCTTGACTCCAGTTGTCCGCATTTCTGTTGAAATAATTCCACACCGAAGAGGTGATTTTTTTTTGTATTTTGACCAGGCATGTCAATGGCCATATTCGTCCCACGGACAACAGATGTCTCCCCGGGTGCCTGACTTAAACAAACCACCTCACCATCAGAATCCTCCTTGTCAATTTCGTCCCCAGCGCCAGCAACACCCATATCCTCATCCTGGTGTACTTCAACAGTGACATCTTCAATTTGACTATCAGGAACTGGACTGCGGGTGCTCCTTCCAGCACTTGCAGGGGGCGTGCAAATGGTGGAAGGCGCAACCTCTTCCCGTCCAGTGTTGGGAAGGTCAGGCATCGCAACCGACACAATTGGACTCTCCTTGGGGATTTGTGATTTAGAAGAATGCACAGTTCTTTGCTGTGCTTTTGCCATCTTAACTCTTTTAAGCAAGAGGATGAGTGCTTCCATTCTCAGGTGAAGCTGAACCACTAGCCTTGAACATAGGCCAGGGCCTCAGCCGTTCCTTGCCACTCCGTGTCGTAAATGGCACATTGGCAAGTTTACGGTTCTCCTCAGACGATTTTGATTTAGATTTTTGGGTCATTTTACTGAGCTTTATTTTTTTGGATTTTACATGCTCTCTACTATGACATTGGGCATCGGCCTTGGCAGACGACGTTGATGGCATTTCATCGTCTCGGCCATGACTAGTGGCAGCAGCTTCAGCACGAGGTGGAAGTGGATCTTGATCTTTCCCTATTTTACCCTCCACATTTTTGTTCTCCATTTTTTAATGTGTGGAATTATATGCCAGTAATATATCAATAGCAATGGCCTACTACTATATATACTGCGCACAACTGAAATGCACCACAGGTATGGATGGATAGTATACTTGACGACACAGAGGTAGGTAGAGCAGTGGCCTACTGTACCGTACTGCTATATAGTATATACTGGTGGTCAGCAAACTGTGCAAAACTGAAATGCACCACAGGTATGGATGCATAGTATACTTGACGACACAGAGGTAGGTAGAGCAGTGGACTACTGTACCGTACTGCTATATGTATAGTTATACTGGTGGTCAGCAAAATTCTGCACTGTCCTCCTACTATATATACTACAATGAAGCACAGATATGGAGCGTTTTTCAGGCAGAGAACGTATAATACTGGTGGTCACTGGTCACTGGTCAGCAAAACTCTGCTCTGTCCTCCTACTATATAATACTGCTGGTCCCCAGTCCCCACAATAAAGCAATTAGCACACTGAGCACAGATATTTGCAGCACACTGGGCACAGTCAGATATGGAGCGTTTTTCAGGCTGAGAACGTAGATATTTGCACTTGCAGCACACTGAGCACAGATATTTGCAGCACACTGAGCACAGATATTTGCAGCACAATTTGCAGCCCACTGAACATAGAAACTGAGAGGACGCCAGCCACGTCCTCTCACGATCATCTCCAATGCACGAGTGAAAAATGGCAGCGACGCGCGGCTCCTTATATAGAATACGAATCTCGCGAGAATCTGACCGCGGGATGATGACGTTCGGGCGCGCTCGGGTTAACCGAGCAAGGCGGGAGGATCCGAGTTGCTCGGACCCATGAAAAAAAGGTGAAGTTCGGGCGGGTTCTGATCCCGAGGATCCGAATCCGCTCATCACTACTTATAAGTAAATGTATTTGGGGCATGAAGGACGTCCTGAGGTATGTAGGGGTAAGTACTCATGCTTAAAGGGAGTGTGGCCAGCCACCAGCTCATGGTCCTGCTCCAGCAAGTAACTGACACTCTACCATCTAACAGAGTAATAACGTATTTATGGAGTGCATGGTTAGGAACATGACCCATAAGAAAGGGCCCTCTGGCAGTATGGCCCACCTGTTCCTCTGTTCCAAAAGTGGGCCAGTCAGACCCTGTAATTGTCATGGCCTTGCATATTGGCGGTCTCTTTACCTGCAGTGACTAGTTAGGTCTTTGCCGTCAGGTATAACAAAGACAAATTATAAAAGGTCAGATCGGTTGTACTGAACGCTCCACTTAATATGACAGGTTTTGCAGTTTCCTGGAATACGCAGTCTGGTGACAGTAAGTGTACAGGGAGTGTACAGATATCTTCAAGCCCTTTACATAGAATATACCTAATGTACTGTAGATATAAATAAAAGATTACATAGGAATGAGATTTCAGATTTCTACACTTCTTTATACCCATTAGACAACAAGTGGCTCAGTGTTTCTTCATGGCCACATGAATGGAGATTGCAAATACTCTTATTAAAATGTTTCTATTGAGATAGCATAGTGTAAGCTTCTTCATATAAAAACAAAGGCTGACAGATGCTCTAAGGACCACCTGCCGATTGTAGGATTACAGATGATTTGTTGTTAAGTCTCTGAAAAAGGAAAGCATGGGGTGATAAATAAGACCAGACACATAAACACAATTATTTCTGGTTTCTCTTTGGCAATATACAAGGAGCTATGTATAGGAAGATACAGAAAAAGTGCAAAATGTACAGTATCCAATTAGTGTTTAAGAGCCATGAATGGATTTGTTTAATCTGTACTATCCACTGGAGATTTCTCTAATTGCCTGTGATGTCAGTGGATCCCTCTTGGTGCATAACCAAGCATCTAGCTATGGCTTTCCTGTTATTGATTTCCTTTCACATGGTGAGTGTGGGGAAACCTATGTAGTCATACATGAATTCAGAAGGAAACATCTTGTTCGCACTGAGCAGCTGAGCTGTAGGACATATCTCAGGGCTAGCTACTGTAGCTTTCCTTTAACCCCTGCAACTAAATTCACTGGAATCCAAAGAATCATGTGGAACCCATGCGTGTTCCCTCCCTGGCCTGTCACTCACTGCTGCCAGGAGCAAGTCCCGGAATACTAATGCCTGCCACTAAAACCAAGGCAGAGCCATTTTGCTAAGAGAACACCTTAAGCTGGGTGTCTGATTGGATGTGCCTGAATGATAAATCACCATAGACAAGTCATTCTGCAGGCACAGCACATGACATGCATCACAATATAAAGATGATTAGACTAGTGAGTAAGCAAAACGCAATGAATGATGATGGTGCTAGTTGTCAGGCTGTGACCTTACCTTCCTGCAGATCCTCCAGGTTGGTGATCTTCCTGTTGCCATCCAGCGTGTAGATGCAGCGCACTCCTTGGGGAAGACTGACATTGTCAGACAGGGAGCGGGTCAACTCCATCAGCAGCGCGTCAAAGGACCCGAAGCGCTCAGAGGATACGGCGTAGGGCAGCCCCTTGAAGTAGCGGTCCCCATTGCGGTAGAAGCGCACCTTCTTGGCCTTTCTCTCCGAGCTGAGCGCCTGCAAGGTGCGGGTGCGGTAGAAACTGCAGTGGGCGCTATGTGCCGGGCTGGGGACCAGTCCATTGCCCCTGGCTCCTGATCCGGAGCCACTGCTGTGTCCTCCCCCACCTCTCCTGGATGGCGTCTGCCATTTCTTCCTCTCTTCGAAATGCTCTAGCTCAATGCTCCTTGCATTGGCCATGGTGATGTATGGCCGGGCTGCAGCTCTGCAAGACAATTCTTGGTCAGATCGCTGTCAGTGTCACCAAACAATCCACCCTGCAGCTGGTCCTGTTAGATCCCCCCGATGGGAAGCATGGTGCATGCAGTAGTGTAAGGTGCAATAGGGGGCATGGGATGTCTATTTGTCACAAGGCGTGCGAGGAGCTGGAGGTGTCACTGTCACTCCCCCGTCAGTCCTTTTCAGCAGCAGCATCCCCTTTATAGTGTGCTTTACCCAGGGAGGAGGACAGGTCTAGCAGTGCCTGGAAACAATGCTGCCTCTGCATACATGGGGGCACATCATGCCTCAAACTGCAGCTGCACTGAATGGAGCATCTCAGGCATTGTTCCCATGGCAGATCCGCCTCTATCCATGGATCAGCTGCTCCCTCTGTACCTCCAAAGCCTTCCAATGTAGCAAGATGCAGGGTGCTGCTAGCCAGCACTATGCACACACCCAGTCATCTGCCAGAGAGTACGGTAAGAAAGAATGTGCAGCACAGGGGCCTCCCTACTGCTCAGCAGCGTGATAATAACCCAACCTCATATGCAGATAGCGATTGCTGTGCCCGCATCTACACCCCCGGCAGATGATTGGTTCATTCTGAGCTGTGTAGGAGAACCCAGATCTTGGCTCAACCTCGCCTGCTGTCGTCACTAGCCCCTTTTCCAAGGAGAGAGATACAGCTGGTCCCTGGTGTGCTGCAGTCAGTTTAAAAAAGTCGTCTGATCCCGGCTTCACCGCACCGTTACAGCCAGCGATCCATCAGCTACTGCTTAACGTGATGGTTAACGAGTTGTGTTCTGTCAACAAACCTTGGGAAACGGGAAGCGCTTGCATACATTGTTGCCTAGTAACAGACGTTCTTATCTACCACAACAATGGTTATTAAATGGACAGACACGTTCAAGGGGTCTATTTATAAATTTACTGAAGCATCTAAAACAGAGAATTGATGAAGTTGCCCAGTAGCAACCAATCCTTAACAAGAGATAAATCTGAGACCCATAAGGAGAGTTAAATGACCAGCTAAACAGCACCTAACTGTCATTTTTCAAACCCGGCCTGTGACATGGCAGTTAGGAAGCGGATTGGCTGGTCCTTTATCTCTCCTTATGCGTCTCAGTTTTATCTTTTGTTAAGGCTTAATACATTTGAGAGTCTACTTACTAAGCCTTGGATGGAGATAAAGTACCAGCCAATCAGCTCCCAACTGCCATGTTAAAGGTTATGTTTGAGAAATGACAGTTAGGAGCTGATAGGCTGGTTCTTTATCTCCATGCACTTTATCTCCATCCAAGGCTTAGTAAATAGACCCATTGGTTTTTTAAACACCGTGAAGTAAATGCACAGCAAACTGAATAAATTGAAATAAATTCCTCTATTGCAGGTAATGATGGGGCTAGTTGTCCCTGTCACTCTCTGAAGAATATTTGATCTGCCCATAGGACCTGATTCTAAACGTCCATACACACGGTGAGATATGGGCTATGGGGTCATTCCGACCCGTTCGCACGCAGCGGTTTTTCGCTGCTGTGTGAACGGGTGCGGAATGCGCGGCGGGCGCACGTCGCGTGCGCGACATTGCCCGGCGACAGGGGTCGCCGGGTTACGTCGCGGCTTCCGAGGGGAGCTGCGACCGCTAAGAAGATTGACAGCAAGGAGGCGTGGAGGGGCGGATCCAGACCGTTGGAGAGCGTTTTCGGGGAGTGGTGAGTATAACGCAGGCGTGTCCAGGACAACGGAGGAGTGACGTCAGAGCCGGGCCCATCATCGCTGGATCCATCGCACAGGGTAAGTAGGTATAGGGCTACTCTTCTTCTGCTTTCATTTTTATTAGCTTAGCAGGGCTGCACAAGCGATCGCAGCCCTGCTAAGCTAAAATACACTCTCCCATAGGCGTGGACTGTTGATCGCAGCAGCAGCTAAAAGACCACCAATGCCCGATTCTCACTATGCAACATGGACTGTGGTCGGTATCGCTAGCAAAGATGACTGTGTTTGCAATACTGATTTTGGCTAAGTGACAATTTTGACTATCTTTTACACGAGATAGTCAAAATTGACTTGCCTGCACAGTGTATTTTTGCTTGCGATGCCGTTCCCGCGGGACCGCTCATCGGCATCGCAAACTGTGTAAACACGGTGTAATATGCACTAACTTTCCTTACGATTTTGAATATATAGCCAAAATCGTAAGAAAAGTTAACTGCATATCGCACCGTGTGCACACCTTAAGTCAGACATTATGTTGATGTCAGACGCAGTTGAGCATTTTTTTTCTGCTGCACAGCTACACATCAGAATGACCAGCAATCGGGTACACACCAGGAAGATGTAATGAACGACAGAACGATCACTGTTCGTTACACTGCACTGGGTCGCATGTGATATATTCTGGTTGGTTGTGCAGCAGGGCTGACTGGAAAATAATGCAAGCAACCCGCTGGTGTGCTCAATAGTGCGTACACACTGGGCGATATGCACAATTTGTCATGCTAATATGGCAAGTCATGCCGATAAAGCACCCACCCCAATTTGCACAGTGCTTGTGTCCAGAGCAGTGGTGGCGGCTGCTCAGGTGAGAGGGGGGGGGGGGGGGGTTAAAACATAAGCCTAATAATACCTGTGGGGGCCAATCTATCATTGATATTAGTGCCCAGAATCTCACTGCAATATGCAATCACTTCGACAGGCTGTATGATTGGGCAAGGACACAGGGTCCGAATGCACAGTGGCCAATTCAGGGGAGAGTTCCACAGACAACCTTCTGCCAACTGAATCAATGTAGTGTAGCCCATAGGCTACAATGGCCTACTGCCATCTTCAGATGGTAGCTGCGGAGATCAATTTCAGGAATGCTTTGCATTCTGGTAACTGATTTATCTGGAAATTCACAAATCTGCCACCCTACGGGTGCTCAGAATGTCTGTTGCAACTCAGACATCGGCACCAGTGAAACTGCATCCAAAGATACAGTCACTGGATGCAATACGTCACAAAATGTTTGTGACATGCCCAAGTTTGATAAGCCACCCTCTGTTACCTCCCAGAAGCACTACCTGACTGTCAATCACTTTGCTTCAAAATCCTCACAAGTGCCATCGGTAAACCATATGCACAGTGTGACTCGGACACATACATAATATAAGAACCATTGGCCAACTGTGTAAACATCAGCATTGCGTCCACATCTTAATCAGGCCCTTAATTTCTCAATACTCAATGTAAAAACCAGAACCGACATTGCTTTTGTTAGTTTGATATATAGAAAGAGAGAGAGAGAGAGAGAGAGAGAGAGAGAGAGAGAGAGAGAAACACAACGAGCCCGGCACTCCACTCTTCAGAGATAACAGCTGCAGTGCCATCCCGGTGGAATAACCAGATTCCCCAATGTAGATCAATGTTGTATGGGCGGCACCCAAGCAGACTCAGCAGCATAAGTGTAGTGTCAGTTTATTCAGAATAAACTGACACTACTTCACTTACGCTGCTGAGTCTGCTTGAGTGTCGCCCAGTGTCAGACTGGGGAATGAAGGGCCCACTGGGGGAATGCTGTTATAGGGGCCCATGCTTAAGGGTGTGGCCAGCCACCACAGAGGTTTGGCTAACCATTACAGATTTCATGTTCTGTGCCTCTTGGTAGATATATAATAAACCATGTTCTTTTGAAGTATAATGTTACATATGTATAATACATCGTTCATGTGCACTAGGATAGAGACTGGAACCTGATCCCTAGAGGAGGAGGAGGGCCCACAGGGAGTGGGGCCTACCGGAGGTTCCTCCTGTTCTCCTGTGGGCCAGTCCGATTTTGGTGCCACCCACACAACATTGATATATATATATATATATATATATACACACACACAATGTAAATGGCTTGTAATAATAAGAAACACAGTCCACTGTTCCCGTGTCACAAAACCAAGCGGCACTCCATGGACTTAGTGAAAAAATAAAATTTATGGATCAAACAACATGAGGGTCCGACGTTTCAACACCGCGGCGGGTGTTTTTTTCAAGGACACATGTTTCATCATGTGTCTCATGTTCTTTGATCCATAAATTTTACTTTTTCACTAAGTCCGTGGAGTGCCGCCTGGTTTTGTGACACGGGAACAGTGGACTGTGTTTCCTATTATTACAAGCCATTTACATTGTATACAATTTGAAGGAGGGCACCCCGGCCATATGACTTGTATATGAGTGCCAACTACCCTGCATGCTGCATGTATATATATATATATATATGTATGATATGTATGTATGTATGTATGTATGTATGTATATATATATATATATATATATCCACAGAATGTCCTGCACTCTCATCAATACATAAAAGTAAGTATGCGGGTGCTCCTAATGACCATATATGGCCACCAATATACCGCAACTACCACCAAGGTGGAAGGTGCACTCTCGCTGAAATCAGTCTACGAATCCAATGGTTGAATCAACTCAGTTTAATCAGGTTCAAAAAATTAT
The DNA here is from genome assembly GCF_028390025.1 of Pseudophryne corroboree. NCBI lineage: Eukaryota > Metazoa > Chordata > Amphibia > Anura > Myobatrachidae > Pseudophryne > Pseudophryne corroboree. The sequence goes on from NC_086444.1 coordinate 985,479,317, forward strand.
GCCGTCAATCATCGACGTTTCGGTCCATATGTGGACCTTTATCAAGATAGGCACTTCACAACATCTAGACAATAGATATTAAAAACAATTAAAATCAATGAAATATGAAAAACAAACCAAATCACTCACACCACCACCACCAGTGCCTCCCAGGCCCTAATGACAATCAAAAAATAGGCTAGGGGATATAACTGGACAAATTTAGACGTGCTTAACATGCATCAAGTGCCCATACTTCAGTAATCCAGGAAAACCTCCACCTACACCTCATGCCTCAATGAGGTACACATGTATCTAACTAGTGAGAATACCTGGGCAAAACACCAATGCCAGTATAACCTGATGTAGGGTTCCTTTTCATAGGGGACCTACGGTAATTAGAATGAGACATGTAACAAGTCAAGCAACCAACCGAAAACAGCTAAAGATAAAGAACAAGCAGCTTAATATAAATCATACCTGGTGCATAATAAGACAACATTTAGCAGCTATTATTCAATCAGCTAGGGTCAGCAAGTCTTCTATAATCAAAAAAGAAGAAAGTACTTACAGACTATTCAGAAAACAAACACCACAGGTAGCAGCAGAGGTAGCATACTTACAGCTCAGGAACCATGAGCCTACTGATAGCTGCATGCTGCATGGAACCAAATCAGGGCTATTTAAGGCACTCAGACAGGAAGTGCCTAATAAAGCTACAATAGACGATATACACTTACTCTAAGGGAAACCAGCAAACCTGGTCAATAACCCTGCTTGCTAGAGTGGGTAATATAATGGCCAGATCAATAGCGGGACACAGAGAACACCATAAGTGTAACAAACACTTTCAATTACATGAGAACTAGATGCGCGCCGGGAACGCGACTTCCGCGTTCCAACAACCGGAAGTTGGTGCGTTCCACTGACCGGAAGTGACGCTGACCGGCGTTGCCCAACGGGAAAACCGCGGTCAGTGCACAAACCTTTAAACCGGGGCAAAGACAAGTAGCGCAATCAGGCAGCTGTTTGACACTCAAATAAACAGAAGCCTGTGGTATCCTAATTGTAACCAAACTCTCACTCATTACAGGGTCCCGCCCCGCCGGAAATGACATCACGGCTCAGCAGGCTCTCATGGGTCAGTCAGGTTGTCAATCACAATAGACGTGTCAGTTCATAAACACTGGTTCTATATGGGTGAATCAGGTGTGGGCGGATGGGATTCCAAGGGGGGAAAGTGACCAATAATCTCACCAACCTCATATCAAAGATAACTAAATCCATCTAACCAACAAATAATACATGTAATAAAAGAAATATACAATAGACAAAATTTCAAATCTGGTTAAACATAAAAAAGTCGGTTGTGGTCTGGTGAGATGATAGGTCAAATCACCCCCTCATGATCTGTCAAGGACCTGGGATGGCTACGGGAATGAAGGACAACAAACATGCAAAATAAATAATAACATAAAACACTTATTTGTACATAACAAATATATAAGAACATCAAACGGAATTCACAATGTATGTGGACATCCTAAATAGCACATGATTACATATTCAGGCTAATGTACCATACTCATAATTAGAACAAAAAGTTAACAAAACTGGACAAAGATAGGTAACACCTACAAAAAGATGTTAAGTGGATTGGCCTCATTAAGGCCTCTCGGGGCTACCGTATTGAGTTTATGAATCCAAAAACTCTCCCTGTGCTTTAGGGTTAGTGTTCGATCCCCGCCACATTGGGGGGGACCCAATCAATAAGTTGACATTTGAGGGTTGCTACTTGGTGTCTAGCAGACACAAAGTGTCGTGCCACTGGTTTATCAGAGGTGCCTGAAAGCAGGGCCGTGTGGATAGACGAACGGTGGTTGGCCATTCGATCACGAAAGGAGCGTGTCGTCAGTCCGACGTAACAAAGCCTGCAGGGGAATTTTAGGAGGTAAACGACATAGTCGAGTCGACAATGGAGATGATACTTAATAGAGATCTTTTTCCCTGTATGGGGATGATAAAAAATAGGGCCAGTTATCATTGATCTACATGTGGTACATCCCCCACATGAGAAACAGCCCAGTTTGGCCTGCATAAGACGAGTGTTAGACTTGTCTTGTTCAGGGAAAGTCGTCGGCCTCATCAGTAACTGTTTTAAATTAGCACCCCGCCTATAGGCCACCAAGGGTGCTGGGGCCCTAGTGAAGGGCAAATGGTTGTCAGAAGCTAATATGGGCCAATGTCTCCGTAGTGCTTTTCTAGTAACATTTGAAGTGCTGTCGAATTGGGTAGAAAAAATCAAACGGTTCTCATTTACCGTACTTTTAACCTGTTGGCCATTAAAGATATTATTTGCTTTCTTTAGACACCTAGTGAGTACTGTTCTGGAATACCCTCGTTCCACAAAGCGGGTAGTTATTTCAGCACATTGTTGGTCTTTGAGTAAAGGGGTGGAATTGATCCTCATAGCTCGGAGATATTGTGATATGGGTAGACCCTCTTTTAGAGCAGGAGGGTGATGACTATTCGCATGTAAGGTTAAATTACGATCCGTGGGTTTGCGGAACATGGTGGTCTCAAGAAGATTCCCATTTTTGATAATATTAACGTCCAGGAAGTTGATGGTCGTAGCAGACACTGAAAACGTAAATTTTATGGGACTGTCCAGTGAATTAAGTTGACTCACCATGTTGGTGAATTGAAGTTCAGAACCTTCCCAGAGCAAAAAAATGTCATCTATAAATCTTTTAAAAAAAGGTATATGATGCCCATATCTCGGTAACAGATGAGTATTCTCATAATGAGTCATGAAAAGATTAGCGTACGAAGGGGCCAAGTTAGACCCCATCGCCGTCCCAGCGATTTGTAGAAAATAGTCATTTTTATACATGAAATGATTGCAAGTCAAGACTAATGAGGTCAATTCCAACACTAACTCAGTAGGGTACTCTTTACAGGGAAAGTTGGAAAGAAATGTCCGTATTACCTCCAAACCCTGTTGGTGGGGTATGACCGTGTATAAAGAACACACGTCCATTGTGACCAACAAAGTACGATCACTAAGCTTATCAAAGTTCCTGAGATGGAACAAAAAGTCCTCAGTGTCCCTAAGGTAACTCCTGGTTTTGGATACTAAAGGCTGTAAAATGCTATCAACAAAAATGGCAATAGGCTGCAAAAGAGAACCTTCTGCAGCAATGATAGGTCTGCCTGGGGGGCATACAAGCGTTTTATGAATCTTAGGTAGGGTGTACAAAATGGGACACCTGGGTGAATCTATAGTAAGGTATTTAAATAAATCCTCACAAATGTATCCCTGCTCATAACCTAGCTTCAAACACTGGTCAATTTTAGATTTGATTTTAGGCATAGGGTTAACACTCAACTTACGGTAAGTCGTAGTATCTGCTAGTTGTCGGTTAATTTTTGCATCATAATCAGTCCAGTTTTGAACAACAATAGCGCCGCCCTTATCTGCAGGGCGGATCACTATGTTGGAGGAATCTCTAAGTGTTTGTATAGCTGTCCTTTCAGCAGAAGAAAGATTATCAAACATTTTTTTGGGGGGTGGGGTTTCTGAATCCCGTTGTACCAGCCGTAAGAATGTTTTGATGCTAGGGTTAGAGGATGGGGGATCAAATGTGGATTTTGGCTTGAAGTCTGACTTTGCTTTATCGGTGGGTTTATTAGCAAAAAATTCTCGTAGGCGAAGGGAGCGCCCAAATTTATACTGGTCAATAGACCTTTTGAACGAATTAGTTCTACAGGTGGGCACAAACGATAAACCCCGGGCCAAAAGTTTAGTTTCAGCTTCATTTAACTCAACCCTTGATAGATTAAAGACATTGTTTATTGCCGTCTCCTCCTCCCTCTTCTCCCGGTACCCCCCTCTCCTCGGGTGTGGTCGGTGCCGCTTCTTAGCACCCTGGAACGATTGGAAGGTATCTCGCCTCCTCGTTCTAAAAAACGAGCAGAATCGCTCGTACCCTCATAATAGTCAGTATCGGAGGTGGAGGCGGAGGAGACTAAGTCGTGTGCAAAGGGCTGAGCTTTCCGCCTTACATATGGCCTCTTTTGACGTTCATTGGTACTATTCACTAGTAGCCAGCGATATACTGTATGATTTTGGTAGTCGCTGGTTACAGTGGACAATTTCTTTCGTTTGAAAGAAATTAAATCACGTTTGTAATTATCCACCTGAGACTGTAACCGCTCAATCCAGTTTTGAGTCTTATCATTCTCCAGCACGGTGGTGTGGGACTTAATAATGGTATCAGTGTCCGTAGATAATTTTTTTAGTTCAATACCAACCAAGTACTTTCTTCTTTTTTGATTATAGAAGACTTGCTGACCCTAGCTGATTGAATAATAGCTGCTAAATGTTGTCTTATTATGCACCAGGTATGATTTATATTAAGCTGCTTGTTCTTTATCTTTAGCTGTTTTCGGTTGGTTGGTTGCTTGACTTGTTACATGTCTCATTCTAATTACCGTAGGTCCCCAATAAAAAGGAACCCTACATCAGGTTATACTGGCATTGGTGTTTTGCCCAGGTATTCTCACTAGTTAGATACATGTGTACCTCATTGAGGCATGAGGTGTAGGTGGAGGTTTTCCTGGATTACTGAAGTATGGGCACTTGATGCATGTTAAGCACGTCTAAATTTGTCCAGTTATATCCCCTAGCCTATTTTTTGATTGTCATTAGGGCCTGGGAGGCACTGGTGGTGGTGGTGTGGGTGATTTGGTTTGTTTTTCATATTTCATTGATTTTAATTGTTTTTAATATCTATTGTCTAGATGTTGTGAAGTGCCTATCTTGATAAAGGTCCACATATGGACCGAAACGTCGATGATTGACGGCATCATTTTTTGAACCTGATTAAACTGAGTTGATTCAACCATTGGATTCGTAGACTGATTTCAGCGAGAGTGCACCTTCCACCTTGGTGGTAGTTGCGGTATATTGGTGGCCATATATGGTCATTAGGAGCACCCGCATACTTACTTTTATGTATTGATGAGAGTGCAGGACATTCTGTGGATATATCTGTTTGAACCGCTATATTTAGCAGTTCCTACTTCCTGACACCCATCTTATATACCGGATCATACCTCTCCATGTACAGCCACCATTTCAACCGGGAATGATATATGTGTTGTTTGTCTAAAGATCTGTACTGTTTTGGATATTTTATGTGCATTAGGATTTATTTATTATTCACTTTGCTGCAATAGTATTATGACACAAAGTGGGGTATACCTGCTTGATGATGGGCTGTTGGCCCAAGCAGAAACTGGTATTGTTTCCTTTACAGATGAGGATACAGAGAAATTATTGTTTGATAAGCTTGAATTTGAAGCGTTACCTGCTGAGACACCTGTTTATTTTATAAGGTGTTGAAACATAAACAAAGAGAGGTTGATTTGACCCTACACGGTCAGTTCCTCTCTGAATATCTTAGACGAAAACAGATCCCTCGAGGCTTTCGAATTTCCAATGTCCCGACATTGGGTAGAAACAATCCAGTGTTCTGCAGCCGGTGGTGTGGAGTACTAAATAAGTGTTCACTAGACCTCATGACCCTTGTGGTCAAGGAGGTTGGTATTGAACTAAAAAAATTATCTACGGACACTGATACCATTATTAAGTCCCACACCACCGTGCTGGAGAATGATAAGACTCAAAACTGGATTGAGCGGTTACAGTCCAAGGTGGATAATTACAAACGTGATTTAATTTCTTTCAAACGAAAGAAATTGTCCACTATAACCAGTGACTACCAAAATCATACAGTATATCGCTGGCTACTAGGGAATAGTACCAATGAACGTCAAAAGAGGCCATATGTAAGGCGGAAAGCTCAGCCCTTTGCACACGACTTTGTCTCCTCCGCCTCCAATACTGACTATTATGAGGGTACGAGCGATTCTGCTCGTTTTTTAGAACGAGGAGGCGAGACACCTTCCAATCGTTCCAGGGTGCTAAGAAGCGGCACCGACCGCACCCGAGGAGAGGGGGGTACCGGGAGAAGAGGGAGGAGGAGACGGCAATAAACAATGTCTTTAATCTATCAAGCGTTGAGTTAAATGAAGCTGAAACCAAACTTTTGGCCCGGGGTTTATCGTTTGTGCCCACCTGTAGAACTAATTAATTCAAAAGGTCTATTGACCAGTATAAATTTGGGCGCTCCCTTCGCCTACGAGAATTTTTTGCTAATAAACCCACCGATAAAGCAAAGTCAGACATCAAGCCAAAATCCACATTTGATCCCCCATCCTCTAACCCTAGCATCAAAACATTCTTACGGCTGGTACAACGGGATTCAAAAACCCCATCCCCAAAAAAAATGTTCGATAATCTTTCTTCTGCTGAAAGGACAGCTATACAAACACTTAGAGATTCCTCCAACATAGTGATCCGCCCTGCAGATAAGGGCGGCGCTATTGTTGTTCAAAACTGGACTGATTATGATGCAGAAATTAACCGACAACTAGCAGATACTACGACTTACCGTAAGTTGAGTGTTAACCCTATGCCTAAAATCAAATCTAAAATTGACCAGTGTTTGAAGCTAGGTTATGAGCAGCGATACATTTGTGAGGATTTATTTAAATACCTTACTATAGATTCACCCAGGTGTCCCATTTTGTACACACTACCTAAGATTCATAAAACTCTTGTATGCCCCCCAGGCAGACCTATCATTGCTGCAGAAGGTTCTCTTTTGCAGCCTATTGCCATTTTTGTTGATAGCATTTTACAGCCTTTAGTATCCAAAACCAGGAGTTACCTTAGGGACACTGAGGACTTTTTGTTCCATCTCAGGAACTTTGATAAGCTTAGTGATCGTACTTTGTTGGTCACAATGGACGTGTGTTCTTTATACACGGTCATACCCCACCAACAGGGTTTGGAGGTAATACGGACATTTCTTTCCAACTTTCCCTGTAAAGAGTACCCTACTGAGTTAGTGTTGGAATTGACCTCATTAGTCTTGACTTGCAATCATTTCATGTATAAAAATGACTACTTTCTACAAATCGCTGGGACGGCGATGGGGTCTAACTTGGCCCCTTCGTACGCTAATCTTTTCATGACTCATTATGAGAATACTCATCTGTTACCGAGATATGGGCATCATATACCTTTTTTTAAAAGATTTATAGATGACATTTTTTTGCTCTGGGAAGGTTCTGAACTTCAATTCACCAACATGGTGAGTCAACTTAATTCACTGGACAGTCCCATAAAATTTACGTTTTCAGTGTCTGCTACGACCATCAACTTCCTGGACATTAATATTATCAAAAATGGGAATCTTCTTGAGACCACCATGTTCCGCAAACCCACGGATCGTAATTTAACCTTACATGCGAATAGTCATCACCCTCCTGCTCTAAAAGAGGGTCTACCCATATCATAATATCTCCGAGCTATGAGGATCAATTCCACCCCTATACTCAAAGACCAACAATGTGCTGAAATAACTACCCGCTTTGTGGAACGAGGGTATTCCAGAGCAGTACTCACTAGGTGTCTAAAGAAAGCAAATAATATCTTTAATGGCCAACAGGTTAAAAGTACGGTAAATGAGAACCGTTTGATTTTTTTCTACCCAATTCGACAGCACTTCAAATGTTACTAGAAAAGCACTACGGAGACATTGGCCCATATTAGCTTCTGACAACCATTTGCCCTTCACTAGGGCCCCAGCACCCTTGGTGGCCTATAGGCGGGGTGCTAATTTAAAACAGTTACTGATGAGGCCGACGACTTTCCCTGAACAAGACAAGTCTGACACTCGTCTTATGCAGGCCAAACTGGGCTGTTTCTCATGTGGGGGATGTACCACATGTAGATCAATGATAACTGGCCCTATTTTTTATCATCCCCATACAGGGAAAAAGATCTCTATAAAGTATCATCTCCATTGTCGACTCGACTATGTCGTTTACCTCCTAAAATTCCCCTGCGGGCTTTGTTACGTCGGACTGACGACACGCCCCTTTCGTGATCGAATGGCCAACCACCGTTCGTCTATCCACACGGCCCTGCTTTCAGGCACCTCTGCTAGACACCAAGTAGCAACCCTCAAATGTCAACTTATTGATTGGGTCCCCCCCCCAATGTGGCGGGGATCGAACACTAACCCTAAAGCACAGGGAGAGTTTTTGGATTCATAAACTCAATACGGTAGCCCAGAGAGGCCTTAATGAGGCCAATCCACTTAACATATTTTTGTAGGTGTTACCTATCTTTGTCCAGTTTTGTTAACTTTTTGTTCTAATTATGAGTATGGTACATTAGCCTGAATATGTAATCATGTGCTATTTAGGATGTCCACATACACTGTGAATTCCGTTTGATGTTCTTATATATTTGTTATGTACAAATAAGTGTTTTATGTTATTATTTATTTTGCATGTTTGTTGTCCTTCATTCCCGTAGCCATCCCAGGTCCTTGACAGATCATGAGGGGGTGATTTGACCTATCATCTCACCAGACCACAACCGACTTTTTTATGTTTAACCAGATTTGAAATTTTGTCTATTGTATATTTCTTTTATTACATGTATTATTTGTTGGTTAGATGGATTTAGTTATCTTTGATATGAGGTTGGTGAGATTATTGGTCACTTTCCCCCCTTGGAATCCCATCCGCCCACACCTGATTCACCCATATAGAACCAGTGTTTATGAACTGACACGTCTATTGTGATTGACAACCTGACTGACCCATGAGAGCCTGCTGAGCCCTGATGTCATTTCCGGCGGGGCGGGACCCTGTAATGAGTGAGAGTTTGGTTACAATTAGGATACCACAGGCTTCTGTTTATTTGAGTGTCAAACAGCTGCCTGATTGCGCTACTTGTCTTTGCCCCGGTTTAAAGGTTTGTGCACTGACCGCGGTTTCCCCGTTGGGCAACGCCGGTCAGCGTCACTTCCGGTCAGTGGAACGCACCAACTTCCGGTTGTTGGAACGCGGAAGTCGCGTTCCCGGCGCGCATCTAGTTCTCATGTAATTGAAAGTGTTTGTTACACTTATGGTGTTCTCTGTGTCCCGCTATTGATCTGGCCATTATATTACCCACTCTAGCAAGCAGGGTTATTGACCAGGTTTGCTGGTTTCCCTTAGAGTAAGTGTATATCGTCTATTGTAGCTTTATTAGGCACTTCCTGTCTGAGTGCCTTAAATAGCCCTGATTTGGTTCCATGCAGCATGCAGCTATCAGTAGGCTCATGGTTCCTGAGCTGTAAGTATGCTACCTCTGCTGCTATCTGTGGTGTTTGTTTTCTGAATAGTCTGTAAGTACTTTCTTCTTTTTTGATTATAGAAGACTTGCTGACCCTAGCTGATTGAATAATAGCTGCTAAATGTTGTCTTATTATGCACCAGGTATGATTTATATTAAGCTGCTTGTTCTTTATCTTTAGCTGTTTTCGGTTGGTTGCTTGACTTGTTACATGTCTCATTCTAATTACCGTAGGTCCCCTATAAAAAGGAACCCTACATCAGGTTATACTGGCATTGGTGTTTTGCCCAGGTATTCTCACTAGTTAGATACATGTGTACCTCATTGAGGCATGAGGTGTAGGTGGAGGTTTTCCTGGATTACTGAAGTATGGGCACTTGATGCATGTTAAGCACGTCTAAATTTGTCCAGTTATATCCCCTAGCCTATTTTTTGATTGTCATTAGGGCCTGGGAGGCACTGGTGGTGGTGGTGTGGGTGATTTGGTTTGTTTTTCATATTTCATTGATTTTAATTGTTTTTAATATCTATTGTCTAGATGTTGTGAAGTGCCTATCTTGATAAAGGTCCACATATGGACCGAAACGTCGATGATTGACGGCATCATTTTTTGAACCTGATTAAACTGAGTTGATTCAACCATTGGATTCGTAGACTGATTTCAGCGAGAGTGCACCTTCCACCTTGGTGGTAGTTGCGGTATATATATATATATATATATATATTAGAGATGTGCACCGAAAATTTTTCGGGTTTTGGATTCGGTTCCGCGGCCGTGTTTTGGATTCGGACGCGTTTTGGCAAAACCTCCCTGAAAATTTTTTGTCGGATTCGGGTGTGTTTTGGATTCGGGTGTTTTTTTACAAAAAACCCTCAAAAACAGCTTAAATCATAGAATTTGGGGGTCATTTTGATCCCATAGTATTATTAACCTCAATAACCATAATTTCCACTCATTTCCAGTCTATTCTGAACACCTCACACCTCACAATATTATTTTTAGTCCTAAAATTTGCACCGAGGTCGCTGGATGACTAAGCTAAGCGACCCAAGTGGCCGACACAAACACCTTGCCCATCTAGGAGTGGCACTGCAGTGTCAGACAGGATGGCAGATTAAAAAAATAGTCCCCAGACAGCACATGATGCAAAGAAAAAAAGAGGTGCACTAAAGTCGCTGTGTGACTAAGCTAAGCGACCCAAGTGGCCGACACAAACACCTGGCCCATCTAGGAGTGGCACTGGAGTGACAGACAGGATGGCACTTCAAAAAAATAGTCCCCAAACAGCACATGATGCAAAGATAAATTAAAGAAAAAAGAGGTGCAAGATGGAATTGTCCTTGGGACCTTCCACCCACCCTTATGTTGTATAAACAGGACATGCACACTTTAACCACCCCATCATTTCAGCAACAGGGTTTGCCACACGACTGTGACTGAAATGACTGGTTGGTTTGGGCCCCCACCAAAAAAGAAGCAATCAATCTCTCCTTGCACAAATTAGCTCTACAGAGGCAAGATGTCCACCTCCTACTCATCGTCCGATTCCTCACCCCTTTCACTGTGTACATCCTCCTCCTCACAGATTATTAATTCGTCCCCACTGGAATCCACCATCTCGGGTTCCTGTGTACTTTCTGGAGGCAATTGCTGCTGGTGAATGTCTCCACGGAGGAATTGATTATAATTCATTTTGATGAACATCATCTTCTCCACATTTTGTGGAAGTAACCTCGTACGCCGATTGCTGACAAGGTAACCGGCTGCACTAAACACTCTTTCGGAGTACACACTGGAGGGGGGGCAACTTAGGTAAAATAAAGCCAGTTTGTGCAAGGGCCTCCAAATTGCCTCTTTTTCCTGCCAGTATACGTACGGACTGTCTGACGTGCCTACTTGGATGCGGTCACTCGTATAATCCTCCACCATTCTTTCAATGGTGACAGAATCATATGCAGTGACAGTAGACGACATGTCAGTAATCGTTGGCAGGTCCTTTAGTCCGGACCAGATGTTAGCACTCGCTCCAGACTGCTCTGCATCACCGCCAGCGGGTGGGCTCGGAATTCTTAGCCTTTTCCTCGCAGCCCCAGTTGCGGGAGAATGTGAAGGAGGAGCTGTTGACGGGTCACGTTCCGCTTGACTTGACAATTTTCTCACCAGCAGGTCCTTGAACCTCTGCAGACTTGTGTCTGCCGGAAAGAGAGATACAACGTAGGTTTTAAATCTAGGATCGAGCACGGTGGCCAAAATGTAGTGCTCTGATTTCAACAGATTGACCACCCGTGAATCCTGGTTAAGCGAATTAAGGGCTCCATCCACAAGTCCCACATGCCTAGCGGAAATGCTCCATTTTAGCTCCTCCTTCAATCTCTCCAGCTTCTTCTGCAAAAGCCTGATGAGGGGAATGACCTGACTCAGGCTGGCAGTGTCTGAACTGACTTCACCTGTGGCAAGTTCAAAGGGTTGCAGAACCTTGCACAATGTTGAAATCATTCTCCACTGCGCTTGAGTCAGGTGCATTCCCCCTCCTTTGCCTATATCGTAGGTAGCTGTATAGGCTTGAATGGCCTTTTGCTGCTCCTCCATCCTCTGAAGCATATAGAGGGTTGAATTCCACCTCGTTACCACCTCTTGCTTCAGATGATGGAGGGGCAGGTTCAAGAGTGTTTGCTGGTACTCCAGTCTTCGGCACGCGGTGGCTGAATACCGAAAGTGGCCCACAATTCTTCGGGCCACCGACAGCATCTCTTGCACGCCCCTGTCGTTTTTAAAATAATTCTGCACCACCAAATTCAATGTATGTGCAAAACATGGGATGTGCTGGAATTTGCCCACATGTAATGCACGTACAATATTGGTGGCGTTGTCCGATGTCACAAATCCCCAGGAGAGTCCAATTGGGGTAAGCCATTCTGCGATGATGTTCCTCAGTTTCCGTAAGAGGTTGTCAGCTGTGTGCCTCTTATGGAAAGCGGTGATACAAAGCGTAGCCTGCCTAGGAACGAGTTGGCGTTTGCGAGATGCTGCTACTGGTGCCGCTGCTGCTGTTCTTGCTGCGGGAGGCAATACATCTACCGAGTGGGCTGTCACAGTCATATAGTCCTGAGTCTGCCCTGCTCCACTTGTCCACATGTCCGTGGTTAAGTGGACATTGGGTACAACTGCATTTTTTAGGACACTGGTGACTCTTTTTCTGACATCTGTGTACATTCTCGGTTTCGCTTGCCTAGAGAAATGGAACCTAGATGGTATTTTGTACCGGGGACACACTACCTCAAGCAATTCTCTAGTTCCCTGTGAATTAACGCTGGATACCGGACACACGTTTAACACCACCGAAGCTGGCAAGACCTGAGTTATCCGCTTTGCAGCAGGATGACTGCTGTGATATTTCATCTTCCTTGCAAAGGACTGTTGGACAGTCAATTGCTTACTGGAAGTAGTACAAGTGGTCTTCCGACTTCCCCTCTGGGATGACGATCGACTCCCAGCAGCAACAACAGCAGCGCCAGCAGCAATAGGCGTTACACTCAAGGATGCATCAGAGGAATCCCAGGCAGAAGAGGACTCGTCAGACTTGACAGTGACATGGCCTGCAGGACTATTGGCTTTCCTGTCTAAGGAGGAAATTGACACTGAGGGAGTTGGTGGTGTGGTTTACCCCTACTTATTACAGCTTGACAAAGGCAACACACGGCTTGACACCTGTTGTCCGCATTTCTGTTAAAATAATTCCACACCGAAGAGGTGATTTTTTTTTGTAATTTGACCAGGCATGTCAATGGCCATATTCGTCCCACGGACAACAGGTGTCTCCCCGGGTGCCTGACTTAAACAAACCACCTCACCATCAGAATTCTCCTTGTCAATTTCCTCCTCAGCGCCAGCAACACCCATATCCTCATCCTGGTGTACTTCAACAGTGACAGCTTCAATTTGACTATCAGGAACTGGACTGCGGGTGCTCCTTCCAGCACTTGCAGGGGGCGTGCAAATGGTGGAAGGCGCTACCTCTTACCGTCCAGTGTTGGGAAGGTCAGGCATCGCAACCGACACAATTGGACTCTCCTTGGGGATTTGTGATTTAGAAGAACGCACAGTTCTTTGCTGTGCTTTTGCCAGCTTAAGTCTTTTCATTTTTCTAGCGATAGGATGAGTGCTTCCATCCTCATGTGAAGCTGAACCACTAGCCATGAACATAGGACAGGGCCTCAGCCTTTCCTTGCCACTCCGTGTCGTAAATTGCATATTGGCAAGTTTACGCTTCTCATCAGACGGTTTTAATTTTGATTTTTGGGTCATTTTACTGAACTTTTGTTTTTTGGATTTTACATGCTCTCTACTATGACATTGGGCATCGGCCTTGGCAGACGACGTTGATGGCATTTCATCGTCTCGGCCATGACTAGTGGCAGCAGCTTCAGCACAAGGTGGAAGTGGATCTCGATCTTTCCCTATTTTACCCTCCACATTTTTGTTCTCCATTTTTTAATGTGTGGAATTATATGCCAGTAATATATCAATAGCAATGGCCTACTGTACTGTACTGCTATATATTATATACTGGTGGTCAGCAAAATTATGCACTGTCCTCCTACTATATATACTGCGCACAACAAAAATGCACCACGGGTATGGATAGAAACATAGAAACATAGAATTTGTCGGCAGATAAGAACCACTTGGCACATCTAGTCTGCCCCTTTTTTTTTTTTCCTAATATTATTTTTATCTCTAACCTTATTTGATGCTTATTTCTTTGTAAGGATATCCTTATGTCTATCCCATGCATGTTTAAATTGCTCTACTGTCTTAGCCTCTACCACCTCTGATGGGAGGCTATTCCACTTGTCCACTACCCTTTCTGTGAAATAATTTTTCCGCAAATTTCCCCTGAACCTCCCCCCCTCCAGTCTCAGTGCATGTCCTCGTGTCCTATTGCTTATCTTCATTTGGAGAATGTTTCCCTCCTGGACTTTGTTAAAACCCTTGATATATTTGAAAGTTTCTATCATGTCCCCCCTTTCCCTTCTCTGCTCCAAACTATACATATTGAGATTTCTTAGTCTTTCTGGGTATGTTTTGTGATGTAGGCCATGCACCATTTTAGTTGCCCTCCTTTGTACAGTTTCTAATGTATTAATATCCTTTTGAAGATATGGCCTCCAGAACTGAATACAGTATTCTAGATGAGGCCGTACCAATGACCTATACAGTGGCATTATTACTTCTTTCTTTCTGCTGCTGATTCCTCTCCCAATGCAGCCAAGCATCTGACTAGCCTTCCTCATTGCCTTGTTACATTGCTTACCTGCCTTTAAGTAATCTGAAATAGTGACTTCTAGATCCCTTTCCTCCTCAGTAGTTTCCAGTATAGTGCCATTAATACTGTATTTAGCTTTAGGATTTTTGAGACCCAAGTGCATGATTTTGCATTTTTTGGTATTAAACTGTAATTGCCAGACTCTTGACCATTCCTCTAATCTACCTAGATCCTCAATCATTTGTTTTACCCCACCTGGTGTGTCTACCCTGTTGCATACCTTTGTGTCATCTGCAAAAAGGCATACTTTCCCTTTAATGCCATTTGCAATGTCACCAATAAAGATATTAAAAAGCACTGGTCCAAGTACAGATCCCTGGGGTACTCCACTGGTAACATTTCCCTCCTGTGAATGCACTCCATTTACCACAACTCTCTGTTTTCTATCCTTCAACCAAGATCTTATCCATTCAATAATCCTAATATCCAATCCCAAATTTCAAGTTTATTTAGCAGTTTGCGATGTGGAACTGTGTCAAAAGTAGAGATGAGCGCCTGAAATTTTTCGGGTTTTGTGTTTTGGTTTTGGGTTCGGTTCCGCGGCCGTGTTTTGGGTTCGAACGCGTTTTGGCAAAACCTCACCAAATTTTTTTTGTCGGATTCGGGTGTGTTTTGGATTCGGGTGTTTTTTTCAAAAAACACTAAAAAACAGCTTAAATCATAGAATTTGGGGGTCATTTTGATCCCAAAGTATTATTAACCTCAAAAACCATAATTTACACTCATTTTCAGTCTATTCTGAATACCTCACACCTCACAATATTATTTTTAGTCCTAAAATTTGCACCGAGGTCGCTGTGTGAGTAAGATAAGCGACCCTAGTGGCCGACACAAACACCGGGCCCATCTAGGAGTGGCACTGCAGTGTCACGCAGGATGTCCCTTCCAAAAAACCCTCCCCAAACAGCACATGACGCAAAGAAAAAAAGAGGCGCAATGAGGTAGCTGTGTGAGTAAGATTAGCGACCCTAGTGGCCGACACAAACACCGGGCCCATCTAGGAGTGGCACTGCAGTGTCACGCAGGATGGCCCTTCCAAAAAACCCTCCCCAAACAGCACATGACGCAAAGAAAAAAAGAGGCGCAATGAGGTAGCTGTGTGAGTAAGATTAGCGACCCTAGTGGCCGACACAAACACCGGGCCCATCTAGGAGTGGCACTGCAGTGTCACGCAGGATGTCCCTTCCAAAAAACCCTCCCCAAACAGCACATGACGCAAAGAAAAAAAGAGGCGCAATGAGGTAGCTGTGTGAGTAAGATTAGCGACCCTAGTGGCCGACACAAACACCGGGCCCATCTAGGAGTGGCACTGCAGTGTCACGCAGGATGTCCCTTCCAAAAAACCCTCCCCAATCAGCACATGATGCAAAGAAAAAGAAAAGAAAAAAGAGGTGCAAGATGGAATTGTCCTTGGGCCCTCCCACCCACCCTTATGTTGTATAAACAAAACAGGACATGCACACTTTAACCAACCCATCATTTCAGTGACAGGGTCTGCCACACGACTGTGACTGATATGACGGGTTGGTTTGGACCCCCCCCAAAAAAGAAGCAATTAATCTCTCCTTGCACAAACTGGCTCTACAGAGGCAAGATGTCCACCTCATCTTCACCCTCCGATATATCACCGTGTACATCCCCCTCCTCACAGATTATCAATTCGTCCCCACTGGAATCCACCATCTCAGCTCCCTGTGTACTTTGTGGAGGCAATTGCTGCTGGTCAATGTCTCCGCGGAGGAATTGATTATAATTCATTTTAATGAACATCATCTTCTCCACATTTTCTGGATGTAACCTCGTACGCCGATTGCTGACAAGGTGAGCGGCGGCACTAAACACTCTTTCGGAGTACACACTTGTGGGAGGGCAACTTAGGTAGAATAAAGCCAGTTTGTGCAAGGGCCTCCAAATTGCCTCTTTTTCCTGCCAGTATAAGTACGGACTGTGTGACGTGCCTACTTGGATGCGGTCACTCATATAATCCTCCACCATTCTATCAATGTTGAGAGAATCATATGCAGTGACAGTAGACGACATGTCCGTAATCGTTGTCAGGTCCTTCAGTCCGGACCAGATGTCAGCATCAGCAGTCGCTCCAGACTGCCCTGCATCACCGCCAGCGGGTGGGCTCGGAATTCTGAGCCTTTTCCTCGCACCCCCAGTTGCGGGAGAATGTGAAGGAGGAGATGTTGACAGGTCGCGTTCCGCTTGACTTGACAATTTTGTCACCAGCAGGTCTTTCAACCCCAGCAGACCTGTGTCTGCCGGAAAGAGAGATCCAAGGTAGGCTTTAAATCTAGGATCGAGCACGGTGGCCAAAATGTAGTGCTCTGATTTCAACAGATTGACCACCCGTGAATCCTTGTTAAGCGAATTAAGGGCTGCATCCACAAGTCCCACATGCCTAGCGGAATCGCTCCCTTTTAGCTCCTTCTTCAATGCCTCCAGCTTCTTCTGCAAAAGCCTGATGAGGGGAATGACCTGACTCAGGCTGGCAGTGTCTGAACTGACTTCACGTGTGGCAAGTTCAAAGGGCATCAGAACCTTGCACAACGTTGAAATCATTCTCCACTGCACTTGAGACAGGTGCATTCCACCTCCTATATCGTGCTCAATTGTATAGGCTTGAATGGCCTTTTGCTGCTCCTCCAACCTCTGAAGCATATAGAGGGTTGAATTCCACCTCGTTACCACTTCTTGCTTCAGATGATGGCAGGGCAGGTTCAGTAGTTTTTGGTGGTGCTCCAGTCTTCTGTACGTGGTGCCTGTACGCCGAAAGTGTCCCGCAATTTTTCTGGCCACCGACAGCATCTCTTGCACGCCCCTGTCGTTTTTTAAAAAATTCTGCACCACCAAATTCAAGGTATGTGCAAAACATGGGACGTGCTGGAATTTGCCCATATTTAATGCACACACAATATTGCTGGCGTTGTCCGATGCCACAAATCCACAGGAGAGTCCAATTGGGGTAAGCCATTCCGCGATGATCTTCCTCAGTTGCCGTAAGAGGTTTTCAGCTGTGTGCGTATTCTGGAAAGCGGTGATACAAAGCGTAGCCTGCCTAGGAAAGAGTTGGCGTTTGCGAGATGCTGCTACTGGTGCCGCCGCTGCTGTTCTTGCAGCGGGAGTCCATACATCTACCCAGTGGGCTGTCACAGTCATATAGTCCTGACCCTGCCCTGCTCCACTTGTCCACATGTCCGTGGTTAAGTGGACATTGGGTACAACTGCATTTTTTAGGACACTGGTGAGTCTTTTTCTGACGTCCGTGTACATTCTCGGTATCGCCTGCCTAGAGAAGTGGAACCTAGATGGTATTTGGTAACGGGGGCACACTGCCTCAATAAATTGTCTAGTTCCCTGTGAACTAACGGCGGATACCGGACGCACGTCTAACACCAACATAGTTGTCAAGGACTCAGTTATCCGCTTTGCAGTAGGATGACTGCTGTGATATTTCATCTTCCTCGCAAAGGACTGTTGAACAGTCAATTGCTTACTGGAAGTAGTACAAGTGGGCTTACGACTTCCCCTCTGGGATGACCATCGACTCCCAGCGGCAACAACAGCAGCGCCAGCAGCAGTAGGCGTTACACGCAAGGATGCATCGGAGGAATCCCAGGCAGGAGAGGACTCGTCAGAATTGCCAGTGACATGGCCTGCAGGACTATTGGCATTCCTGGGGAAGGAGGAAATTGACACTGAGGGAGTTGGTGGGGTGGTTTGCATGAGCTTGGTTACAAGAGGAAGGGATTTACTGGTCAGTGGACTGCTTCCGCTGTCACCCAAAGTTTTTGAACTTGTCACTGACTTATTATGAATGCGCTGCAGGTGACGTATAAGGGAGGATGTTCCGAGGTGGTTAACGTCCTTACCCCTACTTATTACAGCTTGACAAAGGGAACACACGGCTTGACACCTGTTGTCCGCATTTCTGGTGAAATACCTCCACACCGAAGAGCTGATTTTTTTGGTATTTTCACCTGGCATGTCAACGGCCATATTCCTCCCACGGACAACAGGTGTCTCCCCGGGTGCCTGACTTAAACAAACCACCTCACCATCAGAATCCTCCTGGTCAATTTCCTCCCCAGCGCCAGCAACACCCATATCCTCCTCATCCTGGTGTACTTCAACACTGACATCTTCAATCTGACTATCAGGAACTGGACTGCGGGTGCTCCTTCCAGCACTTGCAGGGGGCGTGCAAATGGTGGAAGGCGCATGCTCTTCACGTCCAGTGTTGGGAAGGTCAGGCATCGCAACCGACACAATTGGACTCTCCTTGTGGATTTGGGATTTCGAAGAATGCACAGTTCTTTGCTGTGCTGCTTTTGCCAGCTTGAGTCTTTTCATTTTTCTAGCGAGAGGCTGAGTGCTTCCATCCTCATGTGAAGCTGAACCACTAGCCATGAACATAGGCCAGGGCCTCAGCCGTTCCTTGCCACTCCGTGTGGTAAATGGCATATTGGCAAGTTTACGCTTCTCCTCCGACAATTTTATTTTAGGTTTTGGAGTCCTTTTTTTACTGATATTTGGTGTTTTGGATTTGACATGCTCTGTACTATGACATTGGGCATCGGCCTTGGCAGACGACGTTGCTGGCATTTCATCGTCTCGGCCATGACTAGTGGCAGCAGCTTCAGCACGAGGTGGAAGTGGATCTTGATCTTTCCCTAATTTTGGAACCTCAACATTTTTGTTCTCCATATTTTAATAGGCACAACTAAAAGGCACCTCAGGTAAACAATGGAGATGGATGGATTGGATACTAGTATACAATTATGGACGGGCTGCCGAGTGCCGACACAGAGGTAGCCACAGCCGTGAACTACCGCACTGTACTGTGTCTGCTGCTAATATATAGACTGGTTGATAAAGAGATAGTATACTCGTAACTAGTATGTATGTATAAAGAAAGAAAAAAAAACCACGGTTAGGTGGTATATACAATTATGGACGGGCTGCCGAGTGCCGACACAGAGGTAGCCACAGCCGTGAACTACCGCACTGTACTGTGTCTGCTGCTAATATATAGACTGGTTGATAAAGAGATAGTATACTCGTAACTAGTATGTATGTATAAAGAAAGAAAAAAAAACCACGGTTAGGTGGTATATACAATTATGGACGGGCTGCCGAGTGCCGACACAGAGGTAGCCACAGCCGTGAACTACCGCACTGTACTGTGTCTGCTGCTAATATATAGACTGGTTGATAAAGAGATAGTATACTCGTAACTAGTATGTATGTATAAAGAAAGAAAAAAAAACCACGGTTAGGTGGTATATACAATTATGGACGGGCTGCCGAGTGCCGACACAGAGGTAGCCACAGCCGTGAACTACCGCACTGTACTGTGTCTGCTGCTAATATATAGACTGGTTGATAAAGAGATAGTGTACTCGTAACTAGTATGTATGTATAAAGAAAGAAAAAAAAACCACGGTTAGGTGGTATATACAATTATGGACGGGCTGCCGAGTGCCGACACAGAGGTAGCCACAGCCGTGAACTACCGCACTGTACTGTGTCTGCTGCTAATATATAGACTGGTTGATAAAGAGATAGTATACTCGTAACTAGTATGTATGTATAAAGAAAGAAAAAAAAACCACGGTTAGGTGGTATATACAATTATGGACGGGCTGCCGAGTGCCGACACAGAGGTAGCCACAGCCGTGAACTACCGCACTGTACTGTGTCTGCTGCTAATATATAGACTGGTTGATAAAGAGATAGTATACTCGTAACTAGTATGTATGTATAAAGAAAGAAAAAAAAACCACGGTTAGGTGGTATATACAATTATGGACGGGCTGCCGAGTGCCGACACAGAGGTAGCCACAGCCGTGAACTACCGCACTGTACTGTGTCTGCTGCTAATATATAGACTGGTTGATAAAGAGATAGTATACTCGTAACTAGTATGTATGTATAAAGAAAGAAAAAAAAACCACGGTTAGGTGGTATATACAATTATGGACGGGCTGCCGAGTGCCGACACAGAGGTAGCCACAGCCGTGAACTACCGCACTGTACTGTGTCTGCTGCTAATATATAGACTGGTTGATAAAGAGATAGTATACTCGTAACTAGTATGTATGTATAAAGAAAGAAAAAAAAACCACGGTTAGGTGGTATATACAATTATGGACGGGCTGCCGAGTGCCGACACAGAGGTAGCCACAGCCGTGAACTACCGCACTGTACTGTGTCTGCTGCTAATATATAGACTGGTTGATAAAGAGATAGTATACTCGTAACTAGTATGTATGTATAAAGAAAGAAAAAAAAACCACGGTTAGGTGGTATATACAATTATGGACGGGCTGCCGAGTGCCGACACAGAGGTAGCCACAGCCGTGAACTACCGCACTGTACTGTGTCTGCTGCTAATATAGACTGGTTGTTGATAAAGAGATAGTATACTACTAATATTATATATACTGGTGGTCAGGTCACTGGTCACTAGTCACACTGGCAGTGGCACTCCTGCAGCAAAAGTGTGCACTGTTTAATTTTAATATAATATTATGTACTCCTGGCTCCTGCTATAACCTATAACTGGCACTGCAGTAGTGCTCCCCAGTCTCCCCCACAATTATAAGCTGTGTGAGCTGAGCAGTCAGACAGATATATAATATATATAGATGATGCAGCACACTGGCCTGAGCCTGAGCAGTGCACACAGATATGGTATGTGACTGACTGAGTCACTGTGTGTATCGCTTTTTTCAGGCAGAGAACGGATATATTAAATAAACTGCACTGTGTGTCTGGTGGTCACTCACTATATAATATATTATGTACTCCTGGCTCCTGCTATAACCTATAACTGGCACTGCAGTAGTGCTCCCCAGTCTCCCCCACAATTATAAGCTGTGTGAGCTGAGCAGTCAGACAGATATATATAATATTATATATAGATAATAGATGATGCAGCACACTGGCCTGAGCCTGAGCAGTGCACACAGATATGGTATGTGACTGAGTCACTGTGTGCTGTGTATCGCTTTTTTCAGGCAGAGAACGGATTATAAAGTAAACTGCACTGTCCTCACTAGTAAACTCTCTCCACTCAGTCTCTACACTTCTACAGTAACAGTACTCCTCCTAGTCAGCTCCAGTAAATCTCTCTCAGTCTCTTATAATCTAAATGGAGAGGACGCCAGCCACGTCCTCTCCCTATCAATCTCAATGCACGTGTGAAAATGGTGGCGACGCGCGGCTCCTTATATAGAATCCGAGTCTCGCGATAGAATCCGAGCCTCGCGAGAATCCGACAGCGTCATGATGACGTTCGGGCGCGCTCGGGTTAACCGAGCAAGGCGGGAAGATCCGAGTCGCTCGGACCCGTGAAAAAAAACATGAAGTTCTGGCGGGTTCGGATTCAGAGAAACCGAACCCGCTCATCTCTAGTCAAAAGCCTTACTAAAGTCTAGATAAGCTATATCCATGGCTCCACCTTTATCCATCACTTTAGTCACACAATCAAAAAAGTCAATAAGATTTGTTTGACATGATCTCCCCCCAGTGAATCCATGCTGTTTGGGATCCAGTAAATTGCCGGATTTGAGATAATCTACAACTCTTTCTTTTAAGAGTGTTTCCATCAATTTCCCTACTACTGATGTAAGACTCACTGGTCTGTAGTTGTTTGCCTCTTCCTTGCTTCCACTTTTGTGCAGTGGGACTACGTTTGCTCTTTTCCAGTCCCCTGGAATTACTCCTGTAGCTAATGACTGGTTGAATAATTCTGTCAATGGTGCTACCAGTACCTCTTTAAGTTCTTTTAGTATCCTTGGATATATCCCATCTGGCCCCATAGATTTGTCCACTTTCAGCTTTGAGAGTTCTGTTAGGACCTTCTCCTCTGTAAATGTACTTGTTTCATTTTCCTGAATATCCCTGCAA
Organism: Pseudophryne corroboree; assembly: GCF_028390025.1. NCBI lineage: Eukaryota > Metazoa > Chordata > Amphibia > Anura > Myobatrachidae > Pseudophryne > Pseudophryne corroboree. Next base: position 985,501,805 of record NC_086444.1, read on the forward strand.
CTTAACTGTGGCCCCTTCCCCTCTCTTTCAGTAGTAAATACTGAGCAAAAATAATCATTAAGATGATCTGCTATTAAATTGTCTCCTTCAACAAGACTCCCAGTGTCCGTCTTTAGTTTTATAATTCCGCCTTTTGTTTTTCTCCTTTCGCTTATATACCTAAAAAAAGTTTTGCCTGCTTTACCCACTGACTGGGCCATTTTCTCCTCAGCTTGTGCCTTTGCACATCTGATTACCTTCTTTGTCTCCTTCTGTCTAACAAGATATATCTTTTTGTCTTCATTATTTTGTGTCTGCTTATATTTCCTAAAAGCCATCTTTTTTGCTCTCACAATATTTGCTACTTCTTTTGCAAACCACACTGGCTTCCTTTTCCTTGTGTTTTTCCTAACAGTTTTGATACAAAGGTCTGTTGCCTTCAATATTGCACATTTTAATGTTTCCCACCTCTCCTGCACTGTTTCCAAGTTCCTCCACTCTGCCAAAGAATCGCTTACACATTTTCCCATCCCTACAAAATCAGCCTTCCTAAAATCCAACACCTTTGTTTTTGTATGGGACGAGTCAGTCTCTGTCTTTATGCTGAACCATACTGCTTGATGATCACTGGATCCCAGGTTTTCACCCACTTTTACGTCCGATAATCTGTCTCCATTTGTAAGTATTAAGTCTAATATTGCGTCTTTCCGAGTGGGCTCCCTCACCAATTGGTGGAGGGATGCTCCCTGAAGGGAATTTAAAATGTTCCTACTTCTAGTGGAACTAGCAACAGACACCTCCCAGTTTACATCAGGAAGATTAAAGTCTCCCATGATTATTACCTCTCCTTTTAATGCCATTTTAGTTATGTCCTGCAATAGGTTCTTGTCAAGTTCCTCTTCCTGACCTGGTGGCATGTATATCACGCCAATACGAATAATCAACTTTTCCCCTGTTTCTATGGTCACCCAAAGGGCCTCAGTTTTTTCTTCAATACTTTGTATTAATGTAGTATTTATGGCATTTTTTACATACATTGCTACCCCTCCTCCGATTTTTCCAATTCTGTCCTTCCTAAATAAAGTATATCCCGGTATAGCTATGTCCCAGTCATGATTTTCATTGTACCATGACTCTGTAATTGCCACAATGTCTAGATGGATGGATGGATGGATAGTATACTTGACGACACAGAGGTAGGTAGAGCAGTTGACTACTGTACCGTACTGCTATATATTATATACTGGTGGTCAGCAAAATTATGCACTGTCCTCCTACTACTGCGCACAACAACTAAAATGCACCACAGGTATGGATGGATAGTATACTTGACGACACAGAGGTAGGTAGAGCAGTGGCCTACTGTAACGTACTGCTATATATTATATACTGGTGGTCAGCAAAATAATGCACTGTCCTCCTACTATTGCGCATAACATCTAAAATGCACCACAGGTATGGATGGATAGTATACTTGACGACACAGTGGTAGGTAGAGCAGTGGCCTACTGTACCGTACTGCTATATATTATATACTGGTGGTCAGCAAAATTATGCACTGTACTCCTACTATATATACTGCGCACAACTAAAATGCACCACGGGTATGGATGGATAGTATACTTGACGACACAGAGGTAGGTAGAGCAGTGGCCTACTGTACCGTACTGCTATATATTATATACTGGTGGTCAACAAAATTATGCACTGTCCTCCTACTACTGCGCACAACAACTAAAATGCACCACAGGTATGGATGGATAGTATACTTGACGACACAGAGGTAGGTAGAGCAGTGGCCTAATGTACCGTACTGCTATATATTATATACTGGTGGTCAGCAAAATTATGCACTGTACTCCTACTATATATACTGCGCACAACTAAAATGCACCACGGGTATGGATGGATAGTATACTTGACGACACAGAGGTAGGTAGAGCAGTGGCCTACTGTACCGTACTGCTATATATTATATACTGGTGGTCAGCAAAATTATGCACTGTACTCCTACTATATATACTGCGCACAACTAAAATGCACCACAGGTATGGATGGATAGTATACTTGACGACACAGAGGTAGGTAGAGCAGTGGCCTACTGTACCGTACTGCTATATATTATATACTGGTGGTCAACAAAATTATGCACTGTCCTCCTACTACTGCGCACAACAACTAAAATGCACCACAGGTATGGATGGATAGTATACTTGACGACACAGAGGTAGGTAGAGCAGTGGCCTAATGTACCGTACTGCTATATATTATATACTGGTGGTCAGCAAAATTATGCACTGTACTCCTACTATATATACTGCGCACAACTAAAATGCACCACAGGTATGGATGGATAGTATACTTGACAACACAGAGGTAGGTAGAGCAGTGGACTACTGTACCGTACTGCTATATATTATATACTGGTGGTCAGCAAAATTATGCACTGTACTCCTACTATATATACTGCGCACAACTAAAATGCACCACAGGTATGGATGGATAGTATACTTGACGACACAGAGGTAGGTAGAACAGTGGACTACTGTACCGTACTGCTATATATTATATACTGGTGGTCAGCAAAATTATGCACTGTCCTCCTACTATATATACTGCGCACAACAACTAAAATGCACCACAGGTATGGATGGATAGTATACTTGACGACACAGAGGTAGGTAGAGCAGTGGACTTCTGTACCGTACTGATATAATACTGGTGGTCACTGGTCAGCAAAATGATGCACTGTCCTCCTACTACAGATGTAGCCACCTTTATCTTGAGTGGCTGAGGCGTTTGTCCCGATCGAGCATACGCAGCGTAGGGAGGCGCGCCTAGTCACAGAGAGGCGTACCTAATCGCACGGAGGCAGACAGAGCGTTTGGCGTTACCTTTACGTGTAATACCTGCGATCAGCCACCAGATGTCGCTTTTTACAATCACCACTGAGCATGCGTGTGGTCTCCCGTAAAATACAATACTGAAATATATAATAAGGACTACTTTACTAAGGCGTCTCATTACGCTGCATACAGTAAATACTCATTACGCTGCATTATTTAATACAGTATATACGACACAGACGCAAATAGTACAGCATACAGTATATTATCCATCTACAGTACTTTATGAATACTGTATGTGAGCGTCCAAGTCCCGCAGACAAAACAACATAAAACCAGTAGTGTACACTGTCGCAAATGGATGTGTGTTAGAAGTTCACTATTGCCTCTCAAGATTAGGAATTTTGTACAGTATGTTATCGTCCTAATCCCGTAGCCATTACAGCATAATCAAAACCAATGGATTTATTCATCTGTCTGCGGCGAAGTGGTGAAGTGTTTCGCTTCCTATACTCAGAGTCCCGGGTTCGATTCCTAAAGTACGAATGCATGTTAGTTTTTTTCAGACACTTTATTATTATTTTTATTCACATAAACCAGGGCAAAGCTGCATGAGCGGTTCTACTGTTAAGGTTCTGTGCACCGTACAGTACACATACAATTCTGTAGCTGGGCAGACTCAATAGAAATGGCTACCACCTATGACTCCTTGCCCCACAGAGGCCCTAGGCTACGGAGCAAGTAATAGTCCAGATTGTACAGGCTATGGGGCAATGCTGAAGGAGCGTCACAATCCCCTAGCTAAAATACACAGGGGCGACAGGAATAAGCGAGATTTACAGTACAGTATGCACATTATGGTACACCGGACTCGATCGCATAGCACACTGGCAAAATGGCCGCCGCCCCTGAACCCTTTTGCAGGCTATGGGGCAATGCTGAAGGAGCGTCACAATCCCCTAGCCAAAATACACAGGGGCGATGGGGATAAGCTAGGTCTGCATACAGTATTCTGGTACACCGGACTCAATCGCATAGCACACTGGCAAAATGACCACTACCCCTGAACCCCCACCTCGTGGCAGGCAGCACTCGGGTATGGAGTGAGAAATGGCATAAATTGTGCAGGCTACGGGGCGATGCTGAAGGAGCGTCACAATCCCCTATCCAAAATACACAGAGATAAGCGAGGTCTATGCACATTACGTTACACCGGGCTCGATCGCATAGCAAACTGACAAAACACAAGTTTTACATAAAGCAGGCCAAAGCTGCAGGAGAGTTTCTACTGTAAAGGTTCTATGCACCGTACGGTACACATACAATTCTATAGCAGGGCAGACTCAATTGAAATGGCTACCGCCTGTGACTCCTACAGTAGCTCCTAGGAGGCACTCCGCTATGGAGCAAGTACAGTAACAGCACAGATTTTGCAGGCTATGGGGCAATGCTGAAGGAGCGTCACAATCCCCTAGCTACAATACACAGGGGCGATAGGGATAATCGAGTGGCTGGAGGGGGGGTCCCCTTGATTTGAGGGGTCCCCACTCCTCCAGGGTACCCCGGCCAGGTGTGACTAGTTGGGTATTTAATTCCACGGCCGCAGGGACCGGTATAAAAGTGTCCCCCGGCTGTGCATTATCTGTCCAGCTAGTGGAGCCCGGTGCTGGTTCAAAAAATAGGTGGAACCCCTATGCTTTTTGTCCCCCATATTTTTTGCACCAGGACCAGGCGCAGAGCCCGGTGCTGGTTCTAAAAAGATGGGGGATCCCGTGTCCATTTTTTCCCGTATTCCTGCCGGAATTCGACCGCAATTGCATATACTGTACCCCTTAATATCACTGCTTACAGTATACAGTATTTAGACATGAGCTTGTGTACAGTATCTGTCATGAGGTGCTTTTTTCACTGACACTATAACTTTTTTCTATTGTAATATACTGTACAGAGGCGGCAAACTAGCCAAACGGGAATAATCAGCTTCTGCTGAATAAAATGAGATGCTACAGTACATGCCTATATTCTGTGAGTGACTGCGGCTCTATGAAATTAAATCAGAAAATGTAAATATGAAATGCATTACTAATGTGTGGCATTACTGTTCTGTATGTGTATAAGGTGTCCTACAATATTTTCTGGTGTAACATAAGGAAAGGGCACTACTGCATGGTCTAATGCAGTGGTACTCAAACTCGGTCCTCAGGACCCCACACAGTGCATGTTTTGCAGGTAAACCAGCAAGTGCACAGGTGTATTAATTACTAACTGACACATTTTAAAAGGTCCATACAGTAGGTGGAGCTAATTTTTTCACTTGTGATTCTGTGAGACCTGCAAAACATGCACTGTGTGGGGTCCTGAGGACTGAGTTTGAGAACCTGTGGTCTAATGTAAATAAAGATCAATGTGGTGGGGTGTAATGTGAATAAGGGGCAATACTGTTAGGAGTAATGTGGTACTATGATATGATGTAATGAGAATAAGAGACACTACTGCATGATATAATGTGAATAAAGTTGCAGTACTGTGTTGTGTCATTTCATCTTGGGGTATTATTGTGTTACCATGCCCCTTCCCAGCAAGAACATACTGTACACTGTTTTGGGCTGGCACTAAATGTGCACATTGTTTTTATTTAGATTATAGGGGGTAGGAGCGCCAAAATGGGTGATGGTGCTGGGAAAGGGGTGCAGGGTTAGAGGCGGAACTACGTAGCATCTGTGCAAGAGGGCATCAGCCAAAATCTAGCCTAGGGCATCATGTTGGTCAGGTAGGGCTCTGATAATACTGTATACTGTACTCTTACTGTACTTTGCATTCAATACAGATACTGTTTGCACACAGGTTTTACATGAATCATTGGCAATGCTGCAGGAGTGTCTCATTAGGCAATCTAAAATATACCTCGACTATGGGTGGGGATACAGTAGGGAAGTTCTGTCACCATAAGCTGTCTGCTGTGTATAGCAGATTTCCATCTGGGATGCATTTGTGTGTAATAAGAAAAAAACATTTTACTGTACATTTAGTGGATACAGTATTTCTCCCCCATAATGACGTATCATACTGTACAGGTACCCTCATGTACTGTACCATACCATACTGTAAAATTGAATATTTATTGGAAAAGCATCAATATTAATGTAAAAAAAAGTATTTATTACAACATCCGATTCCATGTACTGCACTGATCAAAATGTACAGTACTCTTATTCAGGACTTATAAAACTGAAAATAACTGTTCATACACATCAATAACATTACTACTGTATAATATTCTACATTAGTTTATGCAATAATCATACAAAGGCAATTTTATAAAAATTTTTAATAATGCACCAATTTAAAATTTTAAACAGAAAATACAGTACAGAACTACATATTTGTGGCTTGACCATTTCTTTTGACTACAACAGGTAATACTTTACACAGGTGATTTATATAATTATTACAATGTTCAGGTGTGAGTACTTCTAGCCAAAATTTCTTTATCCCATCCAACAGCTGCTGTTTTGTTGTTGGCTTCGCAACACTCCTAATGTACCTCTTCAATTGAGCCCACACTAATTCGATTGGGTTCCTGTCTGGTGATCTATAAAAAAAAAAAAAAAAAAAGGCGTATAGAAAAAATTAATGACATTACAGTAAATAGAGAAAATGAAACATACAATATTGTACTGTTTATTAAACAAAAAAATAAATTTACAGTACTAGAGTGCTATCCAAAATTTTACTTGTACACTGTTGAAAGAATACTCACTCTGGTGGTGTGCGTTCCCAATTCATACCTTTCTCTTCCATAAATTTGGCTGAGGCGGAGTGTTTAGGATCATTGTCTTGGAATATCCTATGGTGAGTTGGGTAATATTTATTCACAAATGGCACCATACATCCCTCTACTATTGTTTCTTGGAAAAATTTCTTATCCATGATCCCTACAGAAATCAAAAAATGTTGTTCATTAATAAGCAACTCCTTTTATTGTGCAGTTACATGTACTCTACAGTACAGCATGTATTTTTACAGAACACAGGCACAGAATAAAGTATAGTACTGTACCTTCGAAAAATAATAGGGGACCAGCTCCTAATCGTGATATGCCTCCCCAGACATGGACTTTCAATGGATGCTTTGGGCGTGGTTTTAATGAGATATGGTTACGTTTCCGGAATGACATTCTGGAGAACCGCTCAAGGGCAACAGACGATTCATCTGTGAAAATGACATCATGAAATGTTTCACCACTCTCAATCCATCTCCGTGCCTGTTCCACTCTCTTTTCTTTATTCACATCTCTTATCATGGGAGATATCCTGTGAAGAGACAAAAATAATGAAATCAGATACAGTTATGAAATTACAGATTTTCAGATTACTGTATATACAGTAGACTGTATGTGCAGTATACTGTATTATATACCTACTGTATACATTAAACTGTACATACATTACAGTATATACAGAGTAATATATATATACATACTGTACACACACACACACACACACACACACACACACACACACACACACACACACACACACTATACAGTATGTAATCATCACAATAAGCCGGCAATGCTTCATTGCTGTCTCTGAGTGCCTATACAGTAGGTATCTCTTTTGGGATAGAATATATACAGTATATACACACACACATACTGTATATAGTATAAAGTACACACTCTGTATAATGATTTATGGCATTGTTATATCACGTATCAAGGGATTATTAACAGTGCATTTACTGTATGGTTTATACTGCTTTCAGTATTTTACCTTGTTGCGCCAAAGGTCCATCCCATTTTCCGTCGCATCCTTCTGACGCTGGTGGCTGATATGTCCAGGTCATACTTGGAATGGAGAATTCGTTTTATTTGCAAAGCAGTACGCTCATCATCCTCACGAGTTAGTTCCTCCACAATTGGTTGCACTCTCCTACAGTACAATACAGTATGAAAAATATGAATTAATGAACAGCACAATCACAGTTTCAGTAGATGAAGTTTTTTTTTTATTTCCAAAAAATTGTCTATGGTATAAAGCAAGGTATTTAAACATTACAGTAGTGTACAGTACGTACCATGTGCATTTTGTAGGAAATACAAATCTGGGCGTTGTTCTCTCGAATGCATGATAGCGCACCGTTTCTAAAGTGACTATAATGCCACTTTCCTTGAGCCATGCATGGATCTCTTTGATGGTTTTATTTTCTTTTTTCATGTTGGCGATTATCTTGCTCATCGTTTTGTTGATAGTTACTGGCATGTTGTCCAACTATAATTCCTGTATGGAGAAAAAACATTTGTGAATACTGTAGTCTAAAATTTACACATCTGAAAATTTGTAAGAGTTTTATGATAGCAGTTAATACTGTACATGTTTACTATACAGTACCTGATGTTCAAATTTTAGTATTGTATACTGTACAGTACTGAAAATACCACTTCAGTGTTATGGACTGCAATTAGTTTCCTGTATGAAACAGATACAGTAAATAACCCTCCTTGGAAGTGCATGGGCCCTGTGAGACTTACAGTAGTGTACAGCATAAGGGGCGACTGACATGATGTACAAGCATTACATACAGTACATGTCAGTACTGTATGTAAATTCTTCAATTATTGCCTAACAACAATGCTGCTTACTGTATATTAAATACTGTAGGCCTAGAAATGTGCATCTCAATATAGTAGTTAAAAACACAGGGGCCTATGCGGATAAGCGAGTTCTATGCACACTAAAAATGGCCGCCGACCGTGAACCCCCAGCACGTGGCAGCGCTCAGATATGGAGTGAGAGATGGCATGAGTTTTACAGGCCAAGGGGCAATGCTGAAGGAGCGTCACAATCCCCTAGCTAAAATACACCGGGATAAGCGAGGTCTATGCACAGTACATTGCACCGAGCTCGATCGCATAGCAACCTGACAAAATGGCCGCCGACCGTGAACCCCCAGCACGTGGCAGTGCTCAGATATGGAGTGAGAGATGGCATGAGTTTTACAGGCCAAGGGGCAATGCTGAAGGAGCGTCACAATCCCCTAGCTAAAATACACCGGGATAAGCGAGGTCTATGCACAGTACATTGCACCGAGCTCGATCGCATAGCAACCTGACAAAATGGCCGCCGACCGTGAACCCCCAGCACGTGGCAGCGCTCAGATATGGAGTGAGAGATGGCATGAGTTTTACAGGCCAAGGGGCAATGCTGAAGGAGCGTCACAATCCCCTAGCTAAAATACACCGGGATAAGCGAGGTCTATGCACAGTACATTGCACCGAGCTCGATCGCATAGCAACCTGACAAAATGGCCGCCAACCGTGAACCCCCAGCACGTGGCAGCGCTCAGATATGGAGTGAGAGATGGCATGAGTTTTACAGGCCAAGGGGCAATGCTGAAGGAGCGTCACAATCCCCTAGCTAAAATACACCGGGATAAGCGAGGTCTATGCACAGTACATTGCACCGAGCTCGATCGCATAGCAACCTGACAAAATGGCCGCCGACCGTGAACCCCCAGCACGTGGCAGCGCTCGGATATGGAGTGAGAGATGGTATACATTTTAAAATACACCGGGATAAATTGTACAGGCCAGGGAGCAATGCACAGGGACATTCATCATTTACGTATATAAATAATTGTAAACAGTAAATGAAAGAATTACCGATCAAATACTGTATGACGAAACTGTGTCAATGAGCTGGAACACGTGAGCCTAGCAGAAGTTTTCAAATGCAGAAACAGAGAGCAAATTATCAGGAGATTTCTCAAAGGTCGGAGACGATCCACACAGCAAGTCTGATTACGAGGAAACAGCTTTGCAAAGTGGGTAGCGGGCGGTGACTGAGATGCTCTTTTATTCACATTCACACAAAAGGAATTCTTCCCGCTGTGATTGGTGCCAATATAGGCGCATTCATCCCTACACCAATCACAGAGCATACTTTCAGCGGGAAGAATTCCTTTTGTTTGAATGTGAATAAAAGAGCGTCTCAGTCACCGCCCGCTACCCACTTTGCAAAGCTGTTTCCTCGTAAGCAGACTTGCTGTGTGGATCGTCTCCGACCTTTGAGAAATCTCCTGATAATTTGCTCTCTGTTTCTGCATTTGAAAACTTCTGCTAGGCTCACGTGTTTCAGCTCATTGACACAGTTTCGTCATACAGTATTTGATCGGTAATTCTTAAAATTTACTGTTTGCAATTATTTATATACGTAAATGATGAATGTCCCTGTGCATTGCTCCCTGGCCTGTACAATTTATCCCGGTGTATTTTAAAATGTATACCATCTCTCACTCCATATCCGAGCGCTGCCACATGCTGGGGGTTCACGGTCGGCGGCCATTTTGTCAGGTTGCTATGCGATCGAGCTCGGTGCAATGTACTGTGCATAGACCTCGCCGGTGTAATTTAGCTAGGGGATTGTGACGCTCCTTCAGCATTGCCCCCTGGCCTGTAAAATGTATGCCATACTGTATCTCACTCCATATCCGAGCGCTGCCACGTGCTGGGGGTTCACGGTTGGCGGCCATTTTGTCAGGTTGCTAAGTGATCGAGCTCGGTATAACGTAATGTGCATAGACCTCGCTTATCCCGGTGTATTTTAGCTAGGGGATTGTGACGCTCCTTCAGCATTGCCCCTTGGCCTGTAAAACTCATGTCATCTCTCACTCCATATCTGAGCGCTGCCACGTGCTGGGGGTTCACGGTCGGCGGCCATTTTGTCAGGTTGCTAAGCGATCGAGCTCGGTATAACGTAATGTGCATAGACCTCGCTTATCCCGGTGTATTTTAGCTAGGGGATTGTGACGCTCCTTCAGCATTGCCCCCTGGCCTGTAAAATGTATACCATACTGTATCTCACTCCATATCCGAGCACTGCCACGTGCTGGGGGTTCACGGTCGGCGGCCATTTTGTCAGGTTGCTAAGCGATCGAGCTCGGTATAACGTAATGTGCATAGACCGTGCTTATCTCGGTGTACTATGTGCAGTAGTACTGTATGATTGCTATCACTTGTGGTGAAACACCTATCTTATCAAATACAGTAACTACTGTACAGTATAGTTGTTCGCACAGGTGATGGTAATCATACTGTATATTTAAACTGAAGTCCGTAACAGAGCATTCTGTCCCTCCTGCAGAGGTTCATGTTGGGAGGCACAGGGAAAAAAGTATAATACTGTACAGTATTTACACTTTACTGTTGTGCACTTTATTTGAAAATGTACAGTTGTTTGCTATTTTTAGCATGCTGTGCTTTACATGTTTTCTTATTGTGGTTTTTATATTTTTAGACAAAAGACAAAGAATGCAGACTACCAGATTTTACGGGAGTGCCAAAACCCACCCATCAGTGGCACAGAAACTTGCTGCATTAGTCCCACAAAAGAAGAAGAAAACTGCCAAGGCAGCTCAGAAAGAAAATGTGGTGAAACCACGAAAAAATGCCAAGGCAAAGAATAATAGTTTGGGGCTGATATGTGGTGTGCCAAATGATGCCATTGTTCCATCTCTTGAAGATCACGATGTTCAGCCAATGAATCTGGAAATACCGGTGCTAGAGGACGTGACAAACACGCTGCATCAGGAAGCTTCTTTTTTGGACCATGTAGCCACCCCTGGACAAGAAGACATGACACATTCACCACGAAGAAGGTTGCATTTCACAGATGTGAACACCAAAGTGCAGGACTGCCAGTGTACCTGTCCTGTTTTACTAAAGGAGCTACTCAGTAAGGTGACCAATATGGAGGCAGAACTTGGTGGACAGGTCAGTAACCTTGGGGGACAGGTCAATCAGCTGCAGACCGATGTGGCTGGCCTTAAAGAAGGCATAAAGGAACAGATGGTAGAAGCCATGAAGAAAGTCATTGAACAAACAAGGGAAGAATGGCAAGTTGGAGTTTGCCGCACCATAATTGCAACACACCACCAAGCGGTTCAAGTCAGCGGCCTGGACGACCGAGGCCTGGACGACCGCAGAGGCCTGGACGACCGCAGAGGACTGGACGACCGTAGAGGCCTGGACGAAGTCAGCGGCCCGGAGGACCACAGAGGCCCGGAGGACCGCAGAGGCCCGGAGGACCGCAGAGTCCCGGAGGACCGCAGAGGCCCGGACGACCGCAGCGGACTGGACGAAGTCAGCGGCCTGGAGGACCGCAGAGGACTGGAGGACCGCAGAGGACTGGACGACCGCAGAGGACTGGAGGACCGCAGAGGACTGGACGACCGCAGAGGACTGGACGAAGTCAGCGGCCTGGACGACCGCAGAGGACTGGACGAAGTCAGCGGCCTGGACGACCGTAGAGGAGGCCTAGAGGACCGCAGAGGCCTGGACGACCGCAGAGGCCTGGACGACCGCAGAGGCCTGGACGAAGTCAGCGGACTGGACGAAGTCAGCGGCCTGGAGGACCGCAGAGGACTGGAGGACCGCAGAGGACTGGACGAAGTCAGCGGCCTGGACGACCGCAGAGGACTGGACGAAGTCAGCGGCCTGGACGACCGTAGAGGAGGCCTAGAGGACCGCAGAGGCCTGGACGACCGCAGAGGACTGGACGACCGCAGAGGCCTGGACGACCGCAGAGGCCTGGACGAAGTCAGCGGACTGGACGAAGTCAGCGGCCTGGAGGACCGCAGAGGACTGGAGGACCGCAGAGGCCTGGACGAAGTCAGCGGCCCGGACGACCGCAGAGGCCCGGACGACCGCAGAGGCCCGGACGACCGCAGAGGCCTGGACGACCGCAGCGGACTGGACGAAGTCAGCGGCCTGGACGACCGCAGAGGACTGGACGACCGCAGAGGACTGGAGGACCGCAGAGGACTGGACGACCGCAGAGGACTGGAGGACCGCAGAGGACTGGAGGACCGCAGAGGACTGGAGGACCGCAGAGGCCTGGACGACCGCAGAGGCCTGGACGACCGCAGCGGGCTGGAAGACCGCAGCGGGCTGGAGGACCGCAGAGGCCTGGATTCAAGTGTGCTGTTGCCAGGAACACCAATGAGGACCAGCACACCTGCTCACAGGCCACTTCTCAATACATTCGGAGGCTCTCTGAACAATATTGCCCTGGCTGTCATCTCCACTTCCCTGGACGACCATCTGTACAGAGCTTCAAATGGACATATTCAGAAATATGCATATTCTCTGTTCCAGTACCATGTAAAATACGACTAATACTTGACGTGGGCCAATCGTGTGAACTTTGATGGTTCCAAGGGCAAACTTCCGCTGCCCAAAAATCTGGTACATGACATCATGGCTAGGTGTGAACGCCGCGTGAGGATTGGTGCTCCAGAAAAGAGGAAGATAAGGGATACCATAAACGCTGCACTGAGAATGAAGAGGAAAATGACTTGGAATCTCCACTATGATGAAACCAGATCATTACCTACCTCCTAGCTTCAGCACATCAGCTTCACACAGCTGAAGCTAAAAAATTGTGTCACTGTACCTGTATGACCTGTACATTTTCTGGGGCTGCATGCACTGTGCTGAATCCACTTGGAGCAGCACGGTTACTCAAAGGGGAGTGCATAAACTTGGCTCACCACATTCCTGGTAATGTAAGGGCCTGGTACAAGTTGCCCCTTTTATTTCACTGTCACCAGTTGATTTTTTGGGCGCTGCTGTATCTATCCAGTAGCAGCCGAGTCCATTGTGCTGTGTCCATCTGGTGCCTTGGGCTGCGTTTCCATCCAGGGGCTGCTGTTGTCAGTCCTATATTCTGGTGTCCGTATGCGACAGTGTTAAAAAGCAAAAGACAAAAACGAAAAATAATTCAAAAAAGCAAAACCTAAAAATAAAAAAATTAAGTACAAAAACCATTACCCCGCACCCCCCACCACAAAAAACAAATTATAAAAATGTTAAAGTTGATATTGTTACTGTATTTGTGCTGTTACCTTTTGATTAAAGTACCGTACAGTATGTGTGATGTTGGCTTTCTTATTACAATATGTGTGATGTTACATGTTCCTACTGATTTTGTCCCACGTCCATGCTGAAAATAAAGTGTTTCAATCCCCAAGCGTCTGAGTCCATTGGGCTGTGTCCATCCAGGGGCTGCTGTTGTCTGTTTCCGTTCTCCGTTCTGGTGTCCGTATGCGACCGTGTTAAAAATCAAAAGACAAAAACTAAAAATAATACAAAAAAAGCAAAACCTAAAAAAAAAACCATTACCCCACACCACCAAAAAAGAAAAAAAAAGTTTCCGTTGATATTGTTACTGTATTTGTGATGTTACCTTTTATTAAAAAGGACCGTACAGTATGTGTGATGTTGGCTTTCTTATTACAATATGTGTGATGTTACATGTTCCTACTGATTTTGTCCGTAAATAAAGTGTTTCTTAAAATAAACATGACGTGGTTTCCAATTTTTGTATTCCCAACTTTCTCATATACTGTACTGTATAAATTAGTACTACTGTATGATGGGAATTCAAGAGAAGGGTCTTGCTGAGGGGCAGAATCCTTGGGCATTTCAGGGCATGGTAGAGGTGTCCCCCATTTTATCCCCCTGTTACCGGGCATGAGTCTATGGCTTCTGATGGCTTCATCCAGGCTCTCATCCATAAACAGAATTTCATTCCAGACAGCCAGATCTGGCAGATTATCTGCCAGATTATTGTATACTGTACAGTATGCCTAGCTTATACAGTAGAAAAAGATACTATACAATGGAGTACAATACAACAAAAAATATTTAATAAACAAAAATTAAATTAATCTTAATAAAAAATTAAAAAAAAGATCCACTAAAAGGTGCACCACCACCCGCAGTGTCTGGATGGCGCGCTGCAACTGTTCTGTGGGAAAAAAGGACAGTATTACAACACAAATACTGAATACTTTACAGTGTAGTAATGGCAATACAGTACTGTACTCTATATTAGATAATCTTGTTATTTACAATGTACAGTACTGTATTGTCAGTACAGTAAATAGAACACTACTGTATGCTGTTGAGGTAATTTAAGCATTGCTATAGTTTACCTCTTGTATAAGTGGGCTGCTGCCTGCCCGCTTCTGGGCCAGCCCACCGTTCATGGCCCTGTCTATGGCCCCCATAAATCATTGGCACTATATTGAAGAAAAGAAAACATTAGTCACATTCCAATACTATACAATTACTATGGTATACTGTAGGTACAGTATTATACTGTATTGCTGGTCTTCCAAATATAAAGAACTGTACAAGAGTTTAGCTTCAACAGGTCATAAACAAATTATCAAAGGAATAAAACACCACAGTACAAGTACAGATCATGGTAAATACTGTAGACATTTAACAGATGGAATAGCACAACAGATAGGAGGTCCCAGCTCAAAATATCTTATAGTACTGTACAGTACAGTGCGCAGCCCAGGGCTTTCTCCTACTGTGCGATGAGATTAGGCTGAGTGGGGACCGAGCTGACATCAAACACCCTCCCTAATAACTCGTGTCCAAATGCGTTTTTCCAGACACTCCCAGTAAATGGTCAGTTTTCACCCACAAACGGCCTCTTCCTGTCAATCGCCTTGCGAACGCCCGTGCAGTCGTAGTTTTGGAACCAGACTGTCCCCAATGCCTATTGTTGTATGGCGACGTGTGTGAGCATTGCGGTATGCCCAGCAGCCATCAGGTCTGAATTACCCCCACTGTGCATTTGGATTACATACGCAATTCCACCGGATGGGATACTGGCTGTTTACAGTATATACTGTACCAACAGCTGCATCCCTCCTGCCAGAACGCCGGCAGAGGGATGAGTGCTCCAAGTCTCCTTGCAGCCTTGTTGCTCTCACCACGCAGCAGACTTGTGACTCGCATAACTCCACAAAGGATCTATTCTCACTCTATGGTGAGAATACTCTACTCTATTCTCACTCACTCATGGACACCCACAAGTGGGAACATATGTAGCGTAGGGATTACGACTATCGGCATTGTCACTGTTAACCCGACAGCCGGCATTTATCTGCAATGAGCAGAAAGACAGAAATGGATAGACTGTCAGTATGGAAAAGAGGGGTAGGATGAAAGATGGCTGGGTGTGATGAAGAAGTGGACATTGAGAGCCTGTCTTACAAACAAGTTTAAGGAAGAAATCAGTAGTCAGGATATGCAGCATGCATTTGTGGAGTGAAGAGAGTGAAAAAGGAGAGAATGTACAGTATGTACTGTAAGGTTATGTCAGAGGGTGTGAAGATGATCAGCTCAGTGTTATACATGTTACAGTAAGTTAGAGTACAGTACAGTGCATTATGTATTTCTCTCCTATTACCTGGTGTCTCCTCCACTGGTTGGCGACGGACTGTAAAAAGATAAAATACAGTTAGTCATATCAGTTTGACTTAAAATAATGTTGGAGAAAAAATACTGCAATTACAGTACCAACTATTGCTACTGTACAGTATATTTACCAAAAATGTATTCTGGCTCGTCGTCTGTGGGTAAAAGAAGAATATTATAAGATACAGTATACTGTACAGTAAAAAGTATAGTAATAGTACACTAGTGTCAAGGCCCGGTGACAGGTGGGTAAAAAAAAGTGATGCTTGTGACAGGCATGGTGATTCCAAGGGGCCCCACCGACACCATCAGAAAATTTGTGAGTGGCCTGTATGCCGGTGATTATGACTAGACTAAGGTAGCAACTTTTTTTTGTTTTGAATTATGTATACCGTACAGTACTGTACTGTATGTGCTACCTATTTACACTCCATGCAATGATGGCATATTGTACAGTACACTGAAAATATTTAGCAGTTACGGTACTGGTACTTTTTGGGATGACAGTATCAGCATACTGTAAGCATCCAACTGCGGACCCCAAACAGATGCCGCCCCTAGATACAGTACGTGCCTAATGGGAAATTAATCACTGACAGTAGCTAGAGAGAGAGATGATTGGAGAGACAGTGACAAGGGGAGAGAGAGAGAGAGAGAGAGAGAGAGAGAGAGAGAGAGAGAGAAAAAGAGACAGGTAAATATAGTAAGATGGGAGTTTTTTTTAGAACAGGTGATGTTGTCCATACAGTAGCAACCAAATACAGTATTACCTACTGTACAGCATTATCGTCTGTAAGTGTAGCTAGATAAATGTTAATGTGGAATGTGATCGGTTGCTACTGTATGGGCAACATCACCAGTTCAAACAAAAACACTCACCTGAAGTCCTCCATCCACTATTCTGATTTGTGCAATTTTCATCCGATTTCTACGCATTTGCCAGAAAAATCTGATGAAAAGTGCTACTCTGATGGCATCAGATCAATAATAATTCTTACCACTAAATGCCGCCTCATCATCATCTTCCTCCTCCTCCTCAGTGGCCTGTTCCAGTGTAGGGCCTGTGAAAAAAACATTAATGAGAAAAAAAAAGGTTCATTCCAGGAAATACACATACCCTCCAACATGACCCGCCCCACTAGGTACAAAATGCTCTGGTTCTGGACTTCCCTCTTAATTTATTATTGCCATCACCTGTGAAGAAACAGCTTTCTTATCATTTAACTAGTTCAACACAGGTGATGGAAATCATAAATTAAGAGGGAAGTCTAGAAACAGAGCAGTGCGGCGGGTCATGTTGGAGGGTCTGCATACAGAAACATAGAATTTGACGACAAATACTGTAAGAACCACTTTGCCCATCTAATCTGCCTCTTTTTTTTACCCTTTTTTTTACATCAAACCTTATTTGATCCTTATTTCTTTGTAAGGATATCCTTATGTATGTCTCTTCCATGCATGTTTAAATACTGTAGCTCTACTGTTTTAGGCTCTACCACCTCTGATGGGAGGCTATTCCACTTGTCCACTGCACTTTCTGTGAAGTAATTTTTCTTAAAATTCCCCCTGAACTTTCCCCCCCTCCAGTCTCAGTGCACATCCTCGTGTCCTATTGCTTGCAATGTCTTCATTAGGAGAATGTTTCCCTCCTGGACTTTATTAAAACTAGAGATGTGCACCGGAAATTTTTCGGGTTTTGTGGTTTGGTTTTGGATTTGGACGTGTTTTGGCAAAACCACCCTTTCGAATTTTTGTCGGATTCAGATGCGTTTTGGATTTGGGTGTTTAAAAAAAAAAAAAAAAACCCTCAAAAACAGCTTAAATCATAGAATTTGTGTGAAATTTTGAGCCTATAGTATTATTAACCGCAATAACCATAATTTCCACTCATTTCCAGTCTATTCTGAACACCTCACACCTCACAATATTATTTTTAGTCCTAAAATGTGCAACGAGGTCGCTGGATGACTAAGCTAAGTGACCCAAGAGGGCGGCACAAACACCTGGCCCATCTAAGAGTGGCACTGCAGTGTCAGACAGGATGGCACTTATAAAAATTTGCCACAAACATCACATGATGCAAAGATAAATAAATAAAAAAAGAGGCGCAAGATGGAATTGTCCTTAGGCACTCCCACCGTTGTGTTGTATAAACAGGACATGCACACTTTAACAAACCCATCATTTCAGCCACAGGGTCTGCCACACGACTCTGGCTGAAATGACTGATTGGTTTGGGCCACCACCAAAAAAAGAAGCAATCAATCTCTCCTTGCTCAAACTGGCTCTACAGAGTCAAGATGTACCAGACTGGACTTACTTGATGGGTGCAGTGTGGTGGGGGACAGGGAGTACTCCTCCTCCTCCTCCGCCACGGCCTGTGACAGTGTAAGGCCTGTGAAAACAAAAATTACATGAAATATACTTTTGTACTTTTGTATTCTGTGTTGAATACAGTATAACAAAAATTCAGTCAGGTTGGAGGAGAGTAGATTTTGCACACAGAGACGAGAATGTTGAGGCCAGAATCAGGGGGTGGTGGAGGAGGTTTAGGATACCGTACCTCACCCTGTTGGGATGCTGCAATCAGGATGCCACTGTCTGTCACCTGAACGCTGGAATCCTGACGGCTGGTCACGTAAACCCAATGCATTGGTTTAACGCAATGTACAGTACAGTACAATACTGCAGTTTACTTACCAAGTTGGGGAGAGGGCTTCTCCTCTTCCTCTTCCTCTTCCTCCTCCTGACTGTCAATAATTACTGAGTGGAAAATAAAAAAAAGATTATAAACAAAATACAGTAGAGTACAGTTACTACAAAATTGCACAGTAGTCTACAGTAGTACAGTGCTACAGGAGGCAGAGAGATATTCATAATACAGTAGGAGCAGAATGATTATCCAGTGGTAGAGGACATACAGTACTGTACTGTACCTGTATTTAAAACACCTGCTGTCTGGATCCCGACATTCAAAATGCTGAGTCCGGAATCAGAGTATGATTGGAGGTTTAGGCTAGTGGAGGGTGGGTAGGATGCACAATTTTGGGCACCATACTACAAAATGGATATCGTGGAACTAGAAAAGGTTTAGAGGAGGGCGACCAAAGTGATCAAGTGGATCGAGAAGCTGGAATACGAGGAAAGGCTTGCTAGGCTAGGCATGTTTACATTGGAAAAGAGGAGATTAAGAGGGGACATGATTAACCTTTACAAATATATACAGTAAGGGGACAATACACAGGAACTGTTTTTGATAAGATCGACACAGAGGACACGTGCACAGTCACTCGTGTTGGAGGAGAGGAGATTTCGCATACAGAGGCGAAAAGGGGTCTTCACAGTGAGGGAAATACTGTACGTTTGGAATTCCCTGCCTGAAAAGTAATAAAAGTGGACTTGGTCAATACTTTTAAGAATGGGCTTGAGAAACTTACTATACTGTGGCTCCTCCTCCCCACGTAAGTGACATCTGTGCTGAATATAAAAAAACAAAAAGAAAAGTCAAATTTGCCATTGTTATTTCCAATACTACTGTACTAAAGTATTATCCAATACTTTACAGTAGTACAGTGCTACAGAAAGTAGAGAGGCAGAGAGACATTCTTAGCCGGAGTGTGGAATGACCGTCCATTTGTAGGGGACGTACTGTACCTGCATCTAAAATACCAGAGTATAAATGGAGGGTTAGGGGTTAGTGGAGTAGGGTTTCGATACCATACCTCAACCTGATGGGATTTCTGCAATCAGGATACCGCTGTCGGTCACTTGACTGCTGGAATCCTGACCACTGGTCACGCGAACCCAAGCCATTGGTACTGTTAATAAATCAATAAATAATAAATGTACAATACAGTACAGTAGAGTACTGTACAGTAGATTACAATTCTTACCAGGCTGGCCTGAAGGCTCCCCCATTTCCTCCTCCTACTCTGCCTCCGTATCAATAACGAGGCGGTCTGTGTGTACAAGATAACAAGTATTGTAAAATAAAAAAATTACAGTAATACTGTAGGAAACTAGTGTGTCTGTAACAAAAATAATGATTACCACTTCCGGAGCTCTGCTGGTCAGATGGGGTGGGTGGGGCATGCGCTGCTGTGGAAAAATCACACTAACATAAGCTGCTGTACAGTACAATGAAATACAGTACAGTAAATAATGGATAAAAATAAATCATAAAATATCATAAGATACAGTATGCCGGCACTCAGTATTACAGACGATGGCATCCCAAATGCAAAAATACCGAATTGGAAAATCCCCACAGGGGGTTGTTAAGTATATCCCCCCCCCCCTAACCAAAAACCTACCCTCAAGCAGCCTAAACCTCCCACTTGGTGCTTAACCCTAAGTCCCCCCTGGTGTTGCCTAAACCTAACCACCCATGGCCGCAGCACAACCCTAACCCTACTCGCTCCCTCAGTATCGCTCAGTATCCAGATGATGGCACCCCAAATGCAAAAATTCCTAATGCGAAAATCCAAACAATGGTTCATTAAGTACTGTATAGTACTGTACCCAGTTGTGAAAGAACAGTAGGGTGGTATGGAGTACCATTAAGAAATTTGGTGGTGGTACACAGTACCATCAGCCCTCCACTGGTGCATAATTTATAAGGGGAAATTTTGGGTGTGGTACTGTACATAAAATGATGTCAGTGGCATATTGTAACTGGTGGTTGTCACAACTGAGGGCCTGAGCTGACGGGAGGCAGCCTCAGTTGTAGGGGCTGAGATGTACCGGAACCTGGGAGGTTGTATCAGACCCCTGGACATGTAAGTAACATGAATAATAACTGCCCGAAGGCGTGACCACGACAACTTGGATAAAAGTCAATGATGTTTATTATGACAACTCCGCAACACAGCAGCAGTAAAAGAAAACGTAAAAGTCAGCAAAGAATAAATACAGTTCCTGGGTACTACAGGATGGCAGGAGCCACAGGGCACTGGTAGTGTGAGATAGTTCTTATGATCTTCTAGATGGAAAGTCCTTACCAGGCCCGACTGTAGCAATGGAGATAACCCAGGATTGTGCCAGCTGGTGTTCCAGGAAAAGCTGGGTTGCTGAAGATAAAACAGCTGCTGTGGATACTGGCTGGAACCAGACTGTTGTTAGCACGGAGTGGATACTGGCTGGAAGTGGAACCAGTTAAATAATAAATGAACTTGGGAGCGATGAAATATGAACTGAAATGTAGAACTTGAGAGCGGAGAAATAATAATACCGGTGGAGAGTGGTAAAGTGTAGAAAGGACACCGGCCCTTTAAGGGAAGCTGTACTCTGCTGGAAGCTGAGCTGGAAGCAGGTAATGTTGTAGCTGGAAACAGATGAATCCACAATGGATTGGAGAGTCAGGCTACACCGCAGGTGGAATGCTGGTGCGGGTCTCTATGGTGGAAGTCTTGAGACAGGAGCTGGAACCTGGAAGACAATCACAGGAGAGAGACAAACAGGAACTAGGTTTGACAACCAAAGCACTGACGCCTTCCTTGCTCAGGCACAGTGTATTTATACCTGCAGCAAGGAAGGGATTGGCTAGGCAATTATGCAGATTATCAATACTGAGAACAGATTGGTGGAAATGATCAGCTGACAGAATCCAAGATGGCTGCGCCCATGCAGACACCTGGAGGGAAGTTTGGTTTGCAATCCATGTGGTAATGAAAACAGCAATGGCGGCGCCGGCCACCGGAGACAGGAGGCACCAGGCTGACAGATGCACATCCAACCACGCGGACACAGCGGAGGCCGCGGCTGACGCAATCGCCACCCAGACACTCTGCATGCAGAAGTTCAGGGACGGCGGCGGAGGCCGCGGGAGACGCCATGCCAGGTGCAATATGGCGTTTACTGTGACAGCGTCCCAGAGTGACAGGAGAGGACACAGGAACGTACACATCAGGATAACAGATGGGATCCGGTCCTGGAGCGCTGAGCCAGCCCCAGGAGGCATCCGATGGGTAAGAAATGGCGTCCAGATACCCGGATCGTGACAGTGGTACTGTGAGAAAAAAAATAACAGTGCTGTAAGTGAAGCTGTCAATTTGTAACATGTACTATACAGTATCCAGGACACATGTACAGTAGTGTAACGATGACAGTCGCACCAGAATTCTCGTTACACAATACCTGGCAGCGCAGGTGGTGGTGGTGGTGGTGGTGGTACTGTGAGAAAAAAAATAACAGTGCTGTAAGTGAAGCTGTCAATTTGTAACATGTACTATACAGTATCCAGAACACATGTACAGTAGTGTAACGATGACAGTCGCACCAGAATTCTCGTTACACAATACCTGGCAGCGCAGGTGGTGGTGGTGGTGGTGGTGGTGGTACTGTGAGAAAAAAAATAACAGTGCTGTAAGTGAAGCTGTCAATTTGTAACATGTACTATACAGTATCCAGGACACATGTACAGTAGTGTAACGATGACAGTCGCACCAGAATTCTCGTTACACAATACCTGGCAGCGCAGGTGGTGGTGGTGGCGGTGGTGGTGGTACTGTGAGAAAAAAAATAACAGTGCTGTAAGTGAAGCTGTCAAACGTAAATTAACAAACAACTATCACTGTAATTTACCATCCTCATCCCGTAGCGCAGCACGGGTATTCAGCTATCTACAATGTTATTTATACTGTGTGTTTAATATTTACAGTTAGTTTTGTAAACAGACATTCTTAACATCACGGGCAACCAGATCTCACACGAAGTGTCCCACCCTCTCTCCCATCCGGATTGCAGCGAGTTATCTGTGATGGTCAGGACAGGGGGGTGGGACTATAGAAATCACTATGTACTGTACACTACTGTATTTGACAATACTTACCAGCTTGGCGGCGCCTGTTCCGCCTCCTGTGCCGTCGTGCTACCAGCCCTGTAAAAAATATATATACAGTATAATGGCAGCATACTGTACAGTCAATGAAATTCAACATTGACAGCATCTTTATGACATCACAATCAATGGAATTGTTCATTCTAGTACCCTGCACCTAATCACTCAGGAGGGCATAGTGTACTGTACTGTCTTCAAAACTTAAGGGGGACATTTCTAAATGTGACATACAGTACACTTACAGTATCGCTACAGTACAGTAGGTCCAGGGTATTAGACAGAACACTACCTTTATAGACATTGTAACACACATTAGCATTGCCCTTATAAACATTATGACACACATCAGCATGCAGCCCTCCCACCCTTAACCATCTCAGTACTGTTCATTACAGTATAAATTGATTCCATGACAGATGATGCAGCACTCACCTGAATTCATCTTATTCACGTCATGTCACAGTAGTGCAGTTTATTCACGTCACAGTACTGTCCTTGATTCACGTTGTGTCACACAGTAGAGCACCTTATTCACGTTACTGTACTGTACGTCACAGTAGTGCAGTAGTATATCCACATTACGTCACAAAGTAGAGATCTGCCACAGTCATGAACCTTATAACACATTATGCAAGAGTAATGCACGTCAGAACACATTAGGCCACTGTAACATCCCTTAGAATAATTTCTGCCACAGTAACGTCCCTTAGAACACTGTACTATCTGAAACACAAATCTACTGTACCTTATAACAAAAAAATAGTTACTGTACTTGAACTTTGGGAATAAAAATCGGTACTCTCAGCGTGGGAGGCAGGAGACTGCAATTACAGCTGCACGTTACACTGAATGATAATGTACGATACACTGCACAATACGCTGCAGGTACACTGCACGACACACTGCAATTACACCACAGGATGCACTGCACGACTCTGCATATGCACTGCACTATGTGATACAGTACACTGCACAATACGACAAACTGCACATTACACTGCACAATACGCTGCAGGTACACTGCACGACACACTGCAATTACACCACACAATGCACTGCACGACACTGCATACTGTATGCACTGCGTGATACGACAACATTTCCCTGCAAAATATGATACAATGTACACTGCACAAAAAACTGCAATTACAGTACCACATGTGTATACAGTACACTGCACGATGTGATTCACTATGCATTACACTCACTGCACAATACCATATACTGAAAGTACACTGCATGACACGCTGCAATTACGCAGCACGATACACTGTGATACACTGCATATACTGTACACTGCATGATACTGTACACTGCACAATCGTAGACCACGTGGATTGTAAAGAACTACTGTATATATACAAGTTTAAAAAAGTAATAATTGTTTTTGTAAAACTCATGTCGATCTTTTTCCATGTCAACTTAACGACCATGTCAACCTACAGTAACTGGTGTCAACCAATTTCAACAGCCGCACCATCTAGGTCGACACCAAAAAACAAATTGACCTTTTGACCCGGGTTAATGTTTGGTCCTTGTTTAACCATTTGTTTACCACAAATACAGTGCTGTATAGACCGGATACCTGCTGCTACAGCAGCCCCTGCTATAATGTACTGTACCTGTAACTACAGTAACTTAAAGTACAGTAATCTACAGTAATGTACTGTACTTACAATCCCTTATGGCCTGCAGGCGCCTTGGGGTCCTCCGGACGAGGTCACTCCATCTCCTCTGCAGTGACCTCACTGATCTCCTCCGGTTGTATGTCCGGAGGATCTCCCTGCTGGCCCTCCGGTAGGCTCTGACCTTCTCCTCGTTGCTGGCGAGAGCTCTGTCCCGCCAGCGAACGAGGAGACGCAGCTCACCGAGAGCATAAGGACGGTCCCTTACAGCAGCCATGACACCGTCCTTATGCGCAATGAGCGTCTCAGACGTCGTGCGTCTCAGACGTCGTGCGTTCCAGGCATTCAATGTAGTTACTTTGTGACAGTTTCCCTTAGTTTTGAATATGCCCTTTCTTTGACCACGGTATTTTCCACTGTCTTGCCCTACGCCCTTCCCTCCTGGGAGCCTGCACAGGTCCTATGCAATACACAAATACCGAAGGTGTACAGTACGTCAGAATACACTCATTTCATTCCCGCTGTTTAGTTGCATTTAGCGTAAAGAATCGCTCCTGCAGATGTACTCTGATTTATATGTAACTTGTGTGCACCTTTCCATTGACTGTCTTACAATGTAAATAAAATAATACAGTGTATTATTACAATTAAAAAAAAGAAAAAAAAAGAAGGCACATCAGGTCTCGAACCCTGGACCCCCAGCATGGGAGGTGGGAGCCTTCACCCCTAGCCCACGACACCTCATGAGAGATTCCCAATTTCATGTGTGAAAGTACTGCAAACAGCGCCCGGCCCCCACCCCATTGGTGTTGGTTTATGCCTTAGAGGACTCGGACGCTCGCATTTGTAAAGCACGGTATTTTCCACCGCCTCCTGCTAGCCCTCCATTCCCATTATGCATTAGCGAACTCAGACGCTCATGTGCTGGAATTTGCCCAGATGTAATACACGCATAATATTGGTGGCACAGGAGAGTGTACCACACACACGGCAAAGACTGTAAAATTAATTTGGATAATAACCCTTTTATTTGGAGCTATTATAATAATATGCAGCACAGGCGAGCGTACCGCTACACCACACAGGGCAAACCCTGTAAAAACTATTTGGATAATAATATAAGTAATGTATATAACCCTTTTATGTGGAGTAAATAATATACAGCACAGGACACCACCACTGGACTTATGGCAGCAAAAACCACAACACTGGACTGATGCAGCACAAGACAGCACCACTGGACTGGACTTATACGGCAGTACCCCTGGACTTATACGGCAGTACCCCTGGAGTTGTACGGCAGTGTCAGACAGGATGGCACTTTAAAAAACTAGTCCCCAAACAGCACATGATGCAAAGAAGAAAAAGAGGTGCAAGATGGAATTGTCATTGGGCCCTCCCACCCAACCTTATGTTGTATAAACAGGACATCCACACTTTAACAAACCAATCATTTCAGTGACAGGGTCTGCCACATGACTGTGGCTGAAATGACTGGTTTGTTTGGGCCCCCACCAAAAAAGAATCAATCAATCTCTCCTTGCACAAACTGGCTCTACAGTGACAAGATGTTGACCTCATCCTCCGATTCCTCACCCCTTTCAGTGTGTACATCTTCCTCTTCACAGAGTATTAATTCGTCTCCACTGGAAACCACCATCACAGGTCCCTGTGTACTTTCTGGAGGCAATTGCTGGTAAAGGTCTTCCCGGAGGAATTTATAATTCATTTTGATCAACACCATCTTCTCCACATTTTGTGGAAGTAACCTCCTACGCCGATTGCTGACAAGGTTACCGGCTGCACTAAACACTCTTTCTGAGTACACACTGGAGGGGGGGCAACTTAGGTAAAATAAAGCCAGTTTGTGCAAGGGCATCCAAATTGCCTCTTTTTCCTGCCAGTATACATACGGACTGTCTGACATGCGTATTTGGATGCTGTCACTCATATAATCCTCCACCATTCTTTCAATGGTGACAGAATCATATGCAGTGACAGTAGACATGTCAATAATCATTGGTAGGTCCTTCAGTCCGGACCAGATGTCAGCACTCGCTCCTAACTTCCCTGCATCACCACCAATGGGTGGGCTAGGAAATCTTCCTAGCAGCCCCAGTTGCGGGAGAAAATGAAGGAGGAGCTCTTGTCAAGTCACGATCCACTTGAGTTGACAATTTTCTCACCAGCAGGTCTCTGAACCTCTGCAGACTTGTGTCTGCTGGAAAGAGAGATACAACTTTGGCTTTAAACCTAGGATCGACCACGGTGGCCAAAGTGTAGTGCTCTGATTTCCACAGATTGACCACCCTTGAATCCTGGCAAAGCGAATGAAGGGCTCCATCCACAAGTCCCACATACTTTGCGGAATCGCTCCATCTTAGTATCTCCTTCAATTTCTCCAGTTGTTTCTGCAAAAGCCTGATGAGGGCAATGACCTGACTCAAGCTGGCAGTGTCTGAACTGACTTCACTTGTGGCAAGTTCGAAAGGTTGGAGAGCCTTGCACAAGACGGAAATCATTCTCCATTGTGCTTCAGGTGCATTCCCCTCCTTTGCCTATATCGTAGGTGGATGTATAGGCTTGAATGGCCTTTTGCTGCTCCTCCATCCTTTGAAGCATATAGAGTGATGAATTCCACCTCGTTACCACCTCTTGCTTCAGGTGATGGCAGGGCAGGTTCAGGACTGTTTGCTGGCGCTCCAGTCTTCGGCACATGGTGGCTGAATGTCAAAAGTGGCCCCCAATTTTTCAGGCCACCTACAGCATCTCCTGCACGCCCCTGTCATTTTTCAAAAAATTCTGCACCACCAAATTAATTGTATGTGCAAAACATGGGACGTGCTGGAATTTGCCCAGATGAAATGCACGCACAATATTGGTGGCGTTGTCCGATATCACAAATCCCCAGGAGAGTCTAATTGGGGTAAGCCACTGGGCGATGATATCCCTCAGTTTCCGTAAGAGGTTGTCAGTGGTGGGCCTCTTACGGAAAGCAGTGATACATAGCGTAGCCTGCCTAAGAATGAGTTGGCATTTGAGAGATGCTGCTACTGGTGTCACTGCTGTTGTTGCTGTGGGAGGCAATACATCTACCCAGTGGGCTGTCACAGTCATATAGTCCTTAGTCTGCCCTGTTCCACTTGTCCACATGTCTGTGGTTAAGTGGACTGTGGGTACAACTGCATTTTTTAGGACACTGGGGACACTTTTTCTGACGTCTCTGTACATTTTCGGTATCGCCTGCCTAGTGAAGTGGAACCTAGATGGGATTTGGTACCGGGGGGACACTACCTCCATCAATTCTCTAAGTCCCACTGAACTAATGGCGGATACTGGACGCACGTCTATCACCAATATTGCTATTAAGGCCTCAGTTATCCGCTTTGCAACAGGATGACTGCTGTCATATTTCATATTCCTCACAAAGGACTGTTGGACAGTCAATTGCTTTTACTGGAAGTAGTACAAGTGGTCTTCCGACTTCCCCTCTGGGCAGTGGCGGAACTAGCGAGCGGTGGGCCAAGGTGCGACAAAATGCTTTGGGCCTCCCCCCATCCCATCCAAGTCCACCCCCTCACCCCTGTAGAGGATATGGTGAGGGGGACCTGCTCAGGGCCAGAGAAATGGATACCTAGCAACAGTGCAGTAACTAGACATTTTAGCACTGTGTGCAAGAAAAGGCATCGGAGCCCCACCCCTGCATGCAAAACAGGGGCAGTGCGCGCCGTAGGCGCGCTCAAAAATACATAGTGGCGTGGCTTCGTGGGCAGGGGTGTGGCCACAAAATAATACCAATTCATAAAACGGTGCACAGTAGTCTCCATTATTCAAATTACGCCGCACAGTAGCACCACTACACCAGGTAGAGACCCTTTTACACCTTACGGTGGACAGATTCCTTTTTTTACACATTACAGCAGACAGCGTCCCCTTTTTACACATTACGGCAGACATCGTCCCCCTTTTTACACATAACGGCAGACAGCGTGTCCTTTTTACACATAGCGGCAGGCAGCGTGCCCTTTTTACACATAACGGCAGACAGCGTCCCCTTTTTACACATTACGGCAGGCAGATTCCCCCCTTTTACACATTGCGGCAGACAGCGTCCCCTTTTTACACATCACGGCAGACAGATTCCCCCTTTTTACACATTATGCCAGGCAGATTCCCCCTTTTTACACATCGCTGCAAAGATTCCCCCTTTTTACACATTACGGCAGGCAGATTCCCCCTTTTTACACATTGCGGCAGGTAGATTCCCCCTTTTTACACATTACGTCAGGCAGATTCCCCCTTTTTACACATTGCGGCAGGCAGATTCCCCCTTTTTACACTTTGCGGCAAAGATTCCCCCTTTTTACACATTGCGGCAGGCAGATTCCCCCTTTTTACACATTGCGGCAGGCAGATTCCCCCTTTTTACACTTTGCGGCAAAGATTCCCCTTTTTACACATTACGGCAGGCAGATTCCCCCTTTTTACACATTGCGGCAGACAGCGTCCCCTTTTTACACATCACGGCAGACAGATTCCCCCTTTTTACACATTATGCCAGGCAGATTCCCCCTTTTTACACATCGCTGCAAAGATTCCCCCTTTTTACACATTACGGCAGGCAGATTCCCCCTTTTTACACATTGCGGCAGGTAGATTCCCCCTTTTTACACATTACGTCAGGCAGATTCCCCCTTTTTACACATTGCGGCAGGCAGATTCCCCCTTTTTACACTTTGCGGCAAAGATTCCCCCTTTTTACACATTGCGGCAGGCAGATTCCCCCTTTTTACACATTGCGGCAGGCAGATTCCCCCTTTTTACACTTTGCGGCAAAGATTCCCCTTTTTACACATTACGGCAGGCAGATTCCCCCTTTTTACACATTGCGGCAGGCAGATTCCCCCTTTTTACACATTGCGGCAGACAGTCCCCCTTTTTGCACATGGAAAGAAAGACAGAAAGAAAGACAGCAAGAAAGAAAGAAAGAAAGAAAGAAAGAAAGAAAGAATTATACTTACCCTCTCCGCTGGCTCAGGCTCCTCGGTGCAGCTTCTGATCACGATTCCCGGGCAGTAGAGAAGGAGGAGGAGGGAGGTGGAGGAGGGAACCGCAGCAGCGCTGTGTTATTGGTGGAGGCGCTGCTGCAGCTGTCCCTCTGCTTCACTATAGGCTGTTCTCGGAAACCAGCCTATAGTGAAGCAGAGGGACAGCAGCAGCAGCGCCTCAACCAGTAGCAAAGCGCTGCTGCGGCTCCCTCCTCCACCTCCCTCCTCCTCCTTCTCCCCGTACCGCTGCGCTTCTCTTCTCTCTGTCCGAGCGGCTGTGTGCTGAGGGCAGCTGTTGCCCGCAGCACACAGCGGCATGTAATGAGTCAGCTTGACTCATTACATGCTTTGGGCCCCTGGACAGTGGCGGGCCCCAGTGCAACGCACTGGTTGCACTGGCAGTAGTTCCGCCTCTGCCTCTGGGATGACGATCCAGCAGCAAGAACAGCAGCGGCAGCAACAGCAGCAGTAGGTGTACCACTGAAGGATCCTCTGGAGGAATCCCGGTTAGGAGAGGACTCCTCAGTTTTGCCAGTGATATAGTAACATAGTAACATAGTTATTGAGGTTGAAAAGAGGCAATTTGCCCATCGTGTTCAACCTGTATTAAGTTGTGATGAATCTACATACCCGCTGAGTAATGTTTTATGACTAGTTAACTACTATAACTCATATAACCCCTGGATTATCCATTTTGATATTTTAAATATTATAACCTTGGATATCACTTTCATTCAGAAATGTATCCATTCCTTTTTTAAATCCATTTACAGAGTCCGCCATTACCACCTTCCCTGGCAGGGAATTCCACATCCTAATTGCTCTAACAGTGAAGAACTCTTTCCTCCGTCGCGTTCGGAACGTTCTCTCCTCCAGCCACAGCGAGTGCTCACGTGTCCTAAACTGTGTTCTTTTAATAAATAATTCCTCTGATAACTCTTTGTAATGCCCCTTTACATATTTGAAGATATTAATAATATCCCCTCTTAGACGCCTCTTTTCTAGTGTATACATATTCAACCTATTAAGCCTTTCCTCATAATCCAGTCCCTCTAGGCCTTAATCAATTTAGTAGCTCACCTTTGAACCCTTTCGAGTTCACCGATATCTTTTTTCTACAGTGGTGCCCAAAACTGAACACAATATTCCAGGTGCGGACGTACCAATGCTTTATACAGCGGCATGATTACATCCGAGTCCCTTGACTCAATTCCCCGTTTTATGCACGCTAGCACCTTACTAGCCTTCTTTACTGCGCTTTGACATTGTGTATGGTTATTAAGCCTATTATCAATGAGTACCCCCAAATCCTTTTCCAAATCTGTTTTACCTAGTCGTTCCCTATTTAGTATATAGGCCGCAAGTTTGTTTTTAGTCCCGAAATGCATAACCTTGCATTTGTCTCTATTGAACCTCATTTTCCATTTAAACGCCCAGAGTTCAAGTTTAGATAGATCATTCTGTAAGGACTCCATATCCAATTCCGAGTTAATTACCTTACACAGTTTAGTATCATCTGCAAAGATTGACACTGTGCTTTCCAGGCCTATTTCTAGGTCATTGATAAATATGTTCAGGGTCGGATTGGGAACAAAAAGCGGCCCTGGAAAAAGTTGTACTAGTGGCCCCACATGGGCAGCACCCTCCCCACAAGACTTTCCAGATAGTGGGCTTGTTCGGCATCAATGGGGAAGTTAAAAAGAAATAAAATTAAATATTATGAGCACATTATATGATACGTCTTCAGAATTTAGGAACCTAAATAATTCTTTAGAATGATATATTTTCTTGCTTATTACACCAACCGTATCCCAATCACTATTCACTCACTCTTATATGTCAGCCAAGCAGGCAGACAGAGCATACACTAGATCATCTGCAATCACAGGCTAAGTGGCAAAGTCGTTTTCATATATGAAAATTATTTTTCATCTTATTCATTATGTCTATAAAAAGGACCACATGTCCTCAAACAAAACAGGCCCCACTGGTGCTTCGGCCCACCGGGAATCTTCCCAGTAAACCCTATGGCCAATCCGCCTCTGAATATGTTGAACAGTAGTGGACCGAGTACAGACCCTTGTGGTATACCGCTGACTACTGGGGATCAGGTTGAGTACTTCCCGTTGACCACTACTCGCTGTACCCTGCTATCCAACCAGTTGCTTATCCATGTGCAAATAGTTTTTCCTAGGCCAAGCTCGTTTAATTTGATGATCAGTCTCCACATGGCCTGCAGGACTACTGACGTTCCTGACTGAGAAGGAAGTTGACGTTGAGGGAGTTGGTGATGAGGCTTGCAGGAGCTTAGGTACAAGAGGAAGAAGGGATTTAGGTGTCAGTGGACTGCTTACGCTCTTACCCAAAGTTTCACAACTTGACACTGACTTCTGATGAATGCACAGCAGGTGACGTATAAGGGAGGATGTTCCTAGGTGGTTAACGTCCTTACCCCTACTTATTACAGATTGACAGAGGCAACACACGGCTTGACACCTGTTGTCCGGATTTGTGGAGAAATAATTCCACACCAAAGAGGTAGCTTTTTTGGTATTTTGCCCAGGCATCACAATGGGCTTATTCATTCCATGGACAACAGGTGTCTCCCCCGGTGCCTGATTTAAACAAACCACATCACCATCAGAATCCTCCTCGTCAACTTCCTCCTTAGCTCCAGCAAAACCCATATCCTCATCCTGGTGTACTTCAACAGGGACATCTTCAATTTGAATATCAGAAATTGGACTACGGGTGCTACTTCCAGCACTTGCAGAGGGCGCGCAAATGTTGTAAGGAGCCACATCTTCCCGTCCAGTGTTGGGAAGGTCAGGCATCGCAACTGCCGACACACTTGGACTCTCCTTGGGGATTTGTGATACCATTTCAGAACTCACAGTTCTTTGCTGTGCTTTTGCCCGCTTAACTCTTATAATTTTTCTAGCGGGAGGATGAGGGCTACCATCGTCATGTGAAGCTGTACCACTAGTCATGAACATAGGCCAGGGCCTTAGCCGTTCCTTGCCACTCCGTGTCGTAAATGGCATATTGGCAAGTTTACGTTTCTTCTCAGTCCATTTCAATTTTTTTTTGGGGGGGGGTCTTTTTACTGAACTTTGGCTTTTTGGATTTTGCATGCCCTCTACTATCACATTGGGCATTGGCCTTGGCAGACGACGTTGATGGCATTTCATCATCTATGTCATGACTAGTGGCACCAGCTTCAGCACTAGGAGGAAGTGGTTCTTGATCAATCCCTATTTTATCCTCCAAATTTTTGTTCTCCATTATTTTTCTGGAGTTATATAACAATATGCGGTACAGAAGAGTATACCTCTACACCACACAGGGCAAACCCTGTGAAAACTTATTTGGATTAAATATTAATAACCCCTTTATTTGGAGTAAATAATATACAGCACAGGACAGCACCACTGAACTTTTATGGCAGTACCACTGGACTGGATTTATACGCCAGTACCACTGGAATTATACGGCAGTATCACTGGAATTATACGGCAGTATCACTGGAATTATATGGCAGTATCACTAGACTTATACAGCAGTACCACTAGACTGGATATATACGGCAATATCACTGGAATTATACGGCAGTATCACTGGAATTATACTGCTGTACCACTGGATTTATACATCAGTATCACTGGACTTATACGCCACTACCACTGGAATTATACGGCAGTACCACTGGATTTATACGGCAGTATCACTGAAATTATACGGCAGTACCACTGGATTTATACGGCAGTATCACTGGAATTATACAGCAGTGCCACTGTACTTATACGCCAGTACCACTGAAATTATACGGCAGTATCACTGGAATTATATGGCAGTACCACTGGACTTATACAGCAGTACCACTGGATTTATACGGCAGTACCACTGGATTTATACGGCAGTATCAGTGTAATTATACGGCAGTACCACTGGACATATACAGCAGTATCACTGGACTGGATTTATACGGCAGTATCACTGGATTTATACGGCAGTACCACTGGACATATATGGCAGTATCACTGGACTGCATTTGTACGCCAGTACCACTGGATTTATACGGCAGTACCAGTGGACTTATACGGCAGTACCAGTGGACTGGATTTATACGGCAGTATCACTGGACTTATACGTCAATACCACTGGAATTATATGGCAGTATCACTGGAATTATATGGCAGTATCACTGGACTGGATTTATACGCTAGTACCACTGGATTTATACAGCAGTACCACTGGACATATACGTAAGTATCACTGGACTTATACGGCAGTACCACTGGACATATACGGCAGTACTACCGGACATATACGGGAGTATCACTGGACATATACGGCAGTATCACTGGACATATACGTCAGTATCGCTGGATTTATATGGCAGTTCCGCTGGACATATACGGCAGTATCACTGGACATATACGGCAGTATCACTGGATTTATTCGGCAGTACCACTGGACATATATGGCATTATCACTGGCCTGGATTTATACGCCAGTACCACTGGATTTATACGGCAGTACCAGTGGACTTATACGGCAGTACCACTGGATTTATACGGCAGTACCATTCGAATTATACGTCAGTATCACTGGAATTATATGGCAGTACCACTGGACAGATACGGCAGTATCACTGGACTGGATTTATACGCCAGTACCACTGGATTTATACGGCAGTATCACTGGACATATACGGCAGTATCGCTGGATTTATACGGCAGTTCCGCTGGACATATACGGCAGTATCACTGGACATATATGGCAGTATCACTGGACTGGATTTATACACCAGTACCACTGGACATATACGGCAGTACCACTGGACATATACAGCAGTATCACTGGACTGGATTTATATGCCAGTACCACTGGATTTATGCACCAGTACCACTGGAATTATACGGCAGTATCACTGGAATTATACGGCAGTACCACTGGACATATACGGCAGTATCACGGTACTGGATTTATATGACAGTACCACTGGATTTATACAGCAGTACCACTGGACATATATGGCAGTATCACTGGATTTATACGGCAGTACCACTCGACATATACGGCAGTATCACTGGACTGGATTTATACGATATATATATATATATATATATATATACATATATATACACAACACATACCCACGGAACCCCCCCTGAATAAATCCTGCGTTTGCCCCTGGACATACTATTCTTTTATGCTCAGTGCCATGGTGTATGGTTCTGTTTGTGGATTCCTGCGGGGTATTTTACCGAAGGCACCAGGATCTTTTATCAAGTTTACGTGAGTGCTGCCTTACTGGATTTGTGTCTGCTCAGGACCCTTTATCAAGCTATACAACTATACATATATATCTTTTAAAGTTACCCTTTCCTGTACTTCAGTCAATATAAAAAATATATGGGCAGCACCTCTCAGTGAGTCTTCTGTTAGGAAGACCCCAAACATAAATACCTTAAATAAAACTAGTAGGGCACTCTAATAAAATAAATGTAATATTCCTAACAAGCATATTACATAACTATAATTAAGTAGATTTAATCGTGTCACTCCTTTCGAGGCTGTGAATACCAAACTTGAACCTCGTAGTGCAAGGATTTGATTACCTTGTGTGGAATTAGATAAATTGAAATTTTAACTAAATGACCTATAACATGTCAGAGCTTGTCTATAAGGGCTGTGCAAGTACTTCCTTCTCAACAACAAGTATTACCCAAGGAAATAAGGCCAACTGGCCAAAATTAATAGAACAGTATAAAAAAGTATTTATCAAAACCAATATTTTCACAAAATAGACATAAAGGGACTTATGTAATAGAGTCCAAATTTGCTGGAGGTGCAGGATGCCGTATGACTTCGAAAGTTTTTTTTAAAGTGGCAATCATTCACAAGGCATGGTTTAGTCTTGTAAATGATTGCCGCTTTAAAAAATGGCCGGGTTTGGTCGGCATCCTGCACCTCTGGCAAACTTGGACTCTATTACATACAGTATGCCCCATATTATTTCTAGTAGAGGCCACACGGAAATGAAGATAACTCACATTTTAAAAACCCTTGTGTTTGTGGGTAACGTGTTTGGGAGATCACATTGGTGTGTCTCTCAGCTTTAACTCAACACGTTTCACCTCTGACCAAGACTTCTTCAGGGATATATCTTCAACAGGTGCATTAAATTAAATCAAGAACAATACAAGTGTATCAGAAATAAATTGTCAACTGAATGGATATCACATGGTAATAACTTCAATTGTTGTGCCATTGCACCATAGAATGGTTTTTAATTATATCAATAATATGGTGTCCGACCTTAAATCATGAGCTGTGTATCTCCTGTATCCATCTATCCATAGCTTCTGTGCTGGGTTCTGCCAAGTGGTTTACTTCAGTGTTATTATTGTGACAGTGGTACTAACATTAATGTAGTTGGTAGGAGTCTTGCACATGCTGTCCTCTTCCCAAGTCATACATTTAATTTTGAGAAATTGTAAAAACTTGGAAGCAATGCTAAGATATAGAGTCTCTCATAGGAATTGCAGGTAAAATCTGAATTCATTTCAGTTGATCTGATGCTGTCCATAATATCTTGTTCTATTTGCAGAAAATTAACAACTGCACTATACATTAACTGAAAATACTGCAAGATGCAATGCAAGAACGGCAGGAGGCCATTAATATGATATTATGGCTGACTAAAAGCTGATTGGAATGCAGGGCCAGCCTAACAGATTGCCCAGGATGCCTATGGTTGGGGACCCCTAAACATGCAATAAATGGTATAGGGGTTTATGTACTAAACATTGGAGAAAGATGAAGTGGACGGAAATAAAGTACTAGCCAATCAGCTCCTAACTGTAATGTTTCAAACCCAGCGTGTGACATGGCAGTTAGGAGCTGATTGGCAGGTACTTTATCTCCATCCACTTTATCTCTCTCCAAGGCTTAGTACATAGATCGCACAATGTCACTCATTCAATGTTTATATAAATGTACAGTATAAGATGTTGCAGTGTGTGGGATAATACAGTCCTGATGTTACATGGCTGAAGTGTATTGTCAGGAAGTTTCTCTTGGCCCGGCATTAGACTTAAGCTGCACTATTGCTTCATCCCTTTAACACCCCACAGCAGGGAGACAAAGGTACCTCCCCCCTCCCCAAACATAGACCAAATGCCAAAGAGGTGCAAAAGTATTTCTCAATTTCTAATAACTCTAAATGCAAACTAGAATGTGTCACTTCAGTAAAATAAACAAATGGCAAGAACTTCCCAGATCACTTTTAATATTACAAAATCACGTCCACATGTACAATCACTCTAATAACTTTCACAATATGAACTGACTGGCTCTTCAAAAATGAATATTATGTACCAATAATTCCACAGACCTACTTAACATAAATAAGATTTTACTCACCGGTAAATCTATTTCTCGTAGTCCGTAGTGGATGCTGGGAACTCCGTAAGGACCATGGGGAATAGACGGGCTCCGCAGGAGACTGGGCACTCTAAAAGAAAGATTAGGTACTATCTGGTGTGCACTGGCTCCTCCCACTATGACCCTCCTCCAGACCTCAGTTAGGATACTGTGCCCGGAAGAGCTGACACAATAAGGAAGGATTTTGAATCCCGGGTAAGACTCATACCAGCCACACCAATCACACCGTATAACTCGTGATACTATACCCAGTTTAACAGTATAAAATATAACTGAGCCTCTCAACAGATGGCTCAACAATAACCCTTTAGTTAGGCAATAACTATATACAAGTATTGCAGACAATCCGCACTTGGGATGGGCGCCCAGCATCCACTACGGACTACGAGAAATAGATTTACTGGTGAGTAAAATTTTATTTTCTCTGACGTCCTAGTGGATGCTGGGAACTCCGTAAGGACCATGGGGATTATACCAAAGCTCCCAAACGGGCGGGAGAGTGCGGATGACTCTGCAGCACCGAATGAGAGAACTCAAGGTCCTCCTCAGCCAGGGTATCAAATTTGTAGAATTTAGCAAACGTGTTTGCCCCTGACCAAGTTGTAGCTCGGCAAAGTTGTAAAGCCGAGACCCCTCGGGCAGCCGCCCAAGATGAGCCCACCTTCCTCGTGGAATGGGCTTTTACTGATTTAGGATGCGGCAATCCAGCCGCAGAATGCGCCAGCTGAATTGTGCTACAAATCCAGCGAGCAATAGTCTGCTTAGAAGCAGGAGCACCTATTTTGTTGGGTGCATACAGGATAAAAAGCGAGTCATTTTTCCTGACTCCAGCCGTCCTGGAAACATACATTTTCAAGGCCCTGACTACGTCCAGTAACTTGGAATCCTCCAAGTCCCTAGTAACCGCAGACACTACAATAGGTTGGTTCAAGTGAAAAGCTGATACCACCTTAGGGAGAAACTGGGGACGAGTCCTCAATTCTGCCCTATCCATATGGAAAATCAGATAAGGGCTTTTACATGACAAAGCCGCCAATTCTGACACACGCCTGGCCGAAGCCAAGGCCAATAACATGACCACTTTCCACGTGAGATATTTCAGATCCACAGTCTTAAGTGGCTCAAACCAATGTGATTTTAGGAAACTCAACACCACGTTGAGATCCCAAGGTGCCACAGGAGGCACAAAAGGGGGCTGAATATGTAGCACTCCCTTTACAAATGTCTGAACTTCAGGCAGTGAAGCCAGTTCTTTCTGGAAGAAAATCGACAGAGCCGAAATCTGGACCTTAATGGAACCCAATTTTAGGCCCATAGTCACTCCCGACTGTAGGAAGTGCAGAAAACGACCCAGCTGAAATTCCTCTGTTGGGGCCTTCCTGGCCTCACACCACGCAACATATTTTCGCCAAATACAGTGATAATGGTTTGCGGTTACATCTTTCCTGGCTTTTATCAGCGTAGGAATGACTTCTTCCGGAATGCCCTTTTCCTTTAGGATCCGGAATTCAACCGCCATGCCGTCAAACGCAGCCGCGGTAAGTCTTGGAACAGACAGGGCCCCTGCTGTAGCAGATCCTGTCTGAGCGGTAGAGGCCATGGGTCCTCTGATATCATTTCTTGAAGTTCTGGGTACCAAGCTCTTCTTGGCCAATCCGGAACCACGAGAATCGTTCTTACTCCTCGCCTTCTTATTATTCTCAGTACCTTTAGTATGAGAGGCAGAGGAGGGAACACATAAACCGACTGGTACACCCACGGTGTCACTAGAGCGTCCACAGCTATTGCCTGAGGGTCCCTTGACCTGGCGCAATATCTCTTTAGCTTTTTGTTGAGGCGGGACGCCATCATGTCCACCTGTGGCCTTTCCCAACGGTTTACCAACAGTTGGAAGACTTCTGGATGAAGTCCCCACTCTCCCGGGTGTAGGTCGTGTCTGCTGAGGAAGTCTGCTTCCCAGTTGTCCACTCCCGGAATGAACACTGCTGACAGTGCTAAGACTTGATTTTCCTCCAATCGGAGAATCCTTGTGGCTTCTGCCATCGCCATCCTGCTTCTTGTGCCGCCCTGTCGGTTTACATGGGCGACTGCCGTGATGTTGTCTGATTGGATCAGTATCGGCTGGTTTTGAAGCAGGGGCCTTGCCTGACTTAGGGCATTGTAAATGGCCCTCAGTTCCAGAATATTTATGTGTAGGAAGGAACAACTCCTGACTTGACCAAAGTCCTTGGAAATTTCTTCCCTGTGTGACTGCCCCCCAGCCTCGAAGGCTGGCATCCGAGGTCACCAGGACCCAGTCCTGTATGCCGAATCTGCGGCCCTCTAGAAGATGAGCACTCTGCAGCCACCACAGCAGAGACACCCTGGTCCTTGGAGACAGGGTTAGCAGCCGATGCATCTGAAGATGCGATCCCGACCACTTGTCCAAGAGGTCCCACTGAAGGTTCTTGCATGGAACCTGCCGAATGGAATTGCTTCGTATGAAGCTACCATTTTTCCCAGGACTCGTGTGCAGTGATGCACCGATACCTGTTTTGGTTTCAGGAGGTCTCTGACTAGAGATGATAGCTCCTTGGCTTTCTCCTGCGGGAGAAACACTTTTTTCTGTTCTGTGTCCAGAACCATCCCCAGGAACAGTAGGCGTGTGGAAGGAACCAGCTGCGACTTTGGAATGTTTAGAATCCATCCGTGCTGTTGTAGCACTCCCCAAGATAGTGATACTCCGACCAACACTCCTCCTTGGACCTCGCCTTTATAAGGAGATCGTCCAAGTACGGGATAATTAAAACTCCCTTTTTTCGAAGGAGTATCATCATTTCTGCCATTACCTTGGTAAACACCCTCGGTGCCGTGGACAGTCCAAACGGCAGTGTCTGGAATTGGTAATGGCAATCCTGTACCACAAATCTGAGGTACACCTGGTGAGGATGGTAAATGGGGACATGCAGGTAAGCATCCTTGATGTCCAGGGATACCATGTAATCCCCCTCGTCCAGGCTTGCAATAACCGCCCTGAGCGATTCCATCTTGAACTTGAATTTTTTTATGTATGTGTTCAAGGATTTCAAATTTAAAATGGGTCTCACCGAACCGTCCGGTTTCGGTACCCCAAACAGTGTGGAATAGTAACCCCGTCCTTGTTGAAGTAGGGGCACCTTGACTATCACCTGCTGGGAATACAGCTTGTGAATTGCCTCTAGCACAGCCTCCCTGCCCGAGGGAGTTGTTGGCAAGGCAGATTTGAGGAAACGGCGGGGGGGAGACGCCTCGAATTCCAGCTTGTACCCCTGAGATACTACTTGAAGGATCCAGGGATCCACCTGTGAGCGAGCCCACTGATCGCTGAAATTTTTTTGAGGCGGCCCCCCCACCGTACCTGGCTCCGCCTGTGGAGCCCCACCGTCATGCGGTGGACTCAGAGGAAGCGGGGGAAGAATTTTGATTCTGGGAACTGGCTGACTGGTGCAGCTTTTTCCCTCTTCCCTTGTCTCTGTGCAGAAAGGAAGCGCCTTTGACCCGCTTGCTTTTCTGAAGCCGAAAGGACTGTACCTGATAATACATTGCTTTCTTAGGCTGTGAGGAAACCTGAGGTAAAAAAATTTTCTTCCCAGCTGTTGCTGTGGATACGAGGTCCCAGAGACCATCCCCAAACAATTCCTCACCCTTATAAGGCAGAATCTCTATGCGCCTTTTAAAATCAGAATCACCTGTCCAGTGTCGTGTCTCTAATACCCTCCTGACAGAATGGACATTACATTAATTCTGGATGCCAGCCGGCAAAATATCCCTCTGTGCATCCCTCATATATAAGACGACGTCTTTAATATGCTCTTATGTTAGCAAACTAGTATCCCTGTTTGACAGGGTCACAGACCACGCTGCAGCAGCCCTATCTGCAGGTCTCAGTCTAGTACCTGAGTGTGTAAATACAGACTTCAGGATAGCCGCCTGCTTTTTATCAACAGGTACCTTCAAAGTGGCCGTATCCTAAGACGGCAGTGCCACCTTTTTTGACAAACGTGTGAGCGCCTTATCTACCCTAGGGGATATCTCCCAGCGTAACTTATCCTCTGGCGGGAAAGGGTACGCCATCAGTAACTTTTTAGAAATGACCAGTTTCTTATCGGGGGAACCCACGCTTTTTCACACACTTCATTCACTTATCTGATGGGGGAACAAAACACTACCTGCTTTATCTCCCCAAACATAAAAACCCTTTTTTTTTAGTGGTACTTGGGTTAATGTCAGAAATGTGTAACACATTTTTTATTGCCGGAATCAAGTCACGGATGTTCCTAGTGGATAGTGTATATGTCTCAACCTCGTCGACACTGGAGTCAGACTCCGTGTCGACATCTGTGTCTGCCAGGGAGCGGGCGTTTTTGAGCCCCTAATGGCCTTTAAGACGCCTGGGCAGGCGCGGGCTGAAAAGCCGGCTGTCCCATAGCTGTTACGTCATCCAGCCTTTTATGTAAGGAGTTGACACTGTCGGTTAATACCTTCCACCTATCCATCCACTCTGGTGTCGGCCCCACAGGGGGCGACATCACATTTATCGGCATCTGCTCCGTCACCACATAAGCCTCCTCATCAAAACATGTCGACACAGCCGTACCGACACACCGCACACACACAGGGAATGCTCTGACTGAGGACAGGACCCCACAAAGCCCTTTGGGGAGACAGAGAGAGAGTATGCCAGCACACACCAGAGCGCTATATAATGTGGGGATTAACACTATAACTGAGTGAATTTTCCCCAATAGCTGCTTGTATATACAATATTGCGCCTAAATTTAGTGCCCCCCCTCTCTTTTTAACCCTCTGAGCCTGAAAACTACAGGGGAGAGCCTGGGGAGCTGTCTTCCAGCTGCACTGTGAAGAGAAAATGGCGCCAGTGTGCTGAGGGAGATAGCTCCGCCACTTTTTCGCTGACTTTTCTCCCGCTTTTTTATGGATTCTGGCAGGGGTATTTATCACATATATAGCCTCTGGGGCTATATATTGTGATGATTTTGCCAGGCAAGGTGTTTATATTGCTGCTCAGGGCGCCCCCCCCCCCCCCCAGCGCCCTGCACCCATCAGTGACCGGAGTGTGAGGTGTGCATGAGGAGCAATGGCGCACGGCTGCAGTGCTGTGCGCTACCTTGGTGAAGACTGAAGTCTTCTGCCGCCGATTTTCCGGACCATCTTCATGCTTCTGGCTCTGTAAGGGGGACGGCGGCGCGGCTCCGGGAACGAACACCAAGGACGGGTCCTGCAGTCGATCCCTCTGGAGCTAATGGTGTCCAGTAGCCTAAGAAGCCCAAGCTAGCTGCAAGCAGGTAGGTTAGCTTCTTCTCCCCTTAGTCCCTCGTTGCAGTGAGCCTGTTGCCAGCAGGTCTCACTGTCAAATAAAAAACCTAAAATATACTTTCTTTCTAGGAGCTCAGGAGAGCCCCTAGTGTGCATCCAGCTCGGCCGGGCACAGAAATCTAACTGAGGTCTGGAGGAGGGTCATAGTGGGAGGAGCCAGTGCACACCAGATAGTACCTAATCCTTCGTTTAGAGTGCCCAGTCTCCTGCGGAGCCCGTCTATTCCCCATGGTCCTTACGGAGTTCCCAGCATCCACTAGGACGTCAGAGAAAGAATATTTACAGACTTACATAATGTTTCAGTATACATATCTTGTCAGTTAGGGCTTGATTCAGAGATGTACAAACATGCTGTCACAGTTGCAAATTTGTATGCAGCAGCTGTGTGAAAATATGTAAATGTTGCAGTCGCCGGGATTTGTATTGAGAAGCCCACTTAAGGCGCCTCTTAACCGCCGCTTGTGTACAAAGATGCAACCATCGGACTTTGGTCCTTCAAACCTGATCGCAGCAGCAAAATTGTTCTCTAATGGGCAAAACCATGTGCACTGCGGGGGGGGGGGGGGGGGCAGATATAACGGTATCCGGACTCCAGGTCGACAACAAAAAGGTCGACACACCTTAGGTCGACACCAATAGGTTGACACACCTTAGGTCGACATGGACAAAAGGTCAACATGCACAAGGTCGACATGGAAAAAGGTCGACATGAGTTTTTAACGATTTTTTTTCTTTTTTGGAACTTTTTCATACTTAACGATCCACGTGGACTACGATTGGAACGGTAATCTGTGCCGAGCGAAGCGAGGCTCCGTCCCCGAAGCATGCGAGGGGACACGGTGCACTAATTGGGGTTCCCTGTCACTCTCCGAAGAAAATGATACAAAAAAACCCTCATGTCGACCTTTTTCCATGTCGACCTTGTCCATGTCGACCTTTTGTCCATGTCGACCTAAGGTGTGTTGACCTATTGGCGTTGACCTAAGGTGTGTCGACCTTTTTGTTGTCGACCTGGAGTCCCAGACCCGATATAACACGTGCAGGGAGAGTTAGATTTGGGTGGGGTGTGTTCAAATTGAAACCTAAATTGCAGTGTAGAAATAAAGCAGCCAGTATTTACCCTGCACAGAAACAATATAACCCACTGCACATGTTATATCTTCCCCACCTGCAGTGCACATGGTATTGCCCATTAAAGAACAATTTTGCTGCTGCGATCAGGTCTGAATTAAGCCCTTACATCGGTCAAACATTGACCTTCTGAGTAGTGCTATGCTGGAGCCATTTAACTGTTTACAGGATCGCAGTCGCAAGCTTTGACACGTCCTAGAAAGAGTCGGTTTGAGCCGCCACTCCCCAATTACCTCCCATAAATGGTCCCTGACTGTCAATCAGTTTGCAAAAAAATCTTCTCTGCAACTGTCATCACAAGACCATCGCAGCACATGTACTGTGCAACTTCGATGCATGTGCAGTGTCAAAAAAATAGCTCCACTGTGTACAGAATAGACATAACGCAAAACTCAGAATCAGGCCCTTAAGCATAAGAAAAAATATGGATTTCTATACATTCAGATACTGTTTTTGCCAGTGAAGTTCTCTGACTAGATGAGTGGTGTTCCCTCCTAGATGGCAATGCCCAGGACACTGTCAGAACTCTGGTATTTTGTGAACCCAAGTTTGAATCTATGTGTGGTCCTGTGGCAGGCACACGGTGCAGGAAACTCGGTGGACGTAGGTTTGTCTTAAGCATGAGGTACACAGGGAGATGATAATATCTTTAGGGATATTTATTGAAGAATGGCATAGAAGTTATACTGCAATTAGTTAAACTTGAAGAGATGACAAATGCAGGAAAGGATTAACTTGAACCGGAATAGCAGTACAGACAAGTAAACACTGGATGGATTGCTCTGGGACTGAAATTGCAACACACTCTAGCACACACTGGAGAGATAGCGTAGCTCCTGAAATCACAGTACATGTGCAAGTACTTAGGCCCTCATTCCGAGTTGATCACTCGCTAGCTGCTTTTAGCAGCAATGCACACGCTAGGCCGCCGCCCTCTGGGAGTGTATCTTAGCTTAGCAAAAGTGCGAACGAAAGGTTAGCAGAACTGCTCGTAAAACTTTTCACGTAGTTTCTGAGCAGTTCCAAACCTACTCCTACCTT
This sequence comes from Pseudophryne corroboree, assembly GCF_028390025.1. NCBI lineage: Eukaryota > Metazoa > Chordata > Amphibia > Anura > Myobatrachidae > Pseudophryne > Pseudophryne corroboree. The sequence continues at coordinate 985,546,399 of NC_086444.1, forward strand.
GCGATCACCTCAGTCAATTTAGTTCCTGCTTTGATGTCACAAACACGCCCTGCGTTCGGCCAGCCACTCCCCCGTTTCCCCAGACACGTCTGCGTTTTTACCTGACACGACTGCGTTTTTTAGCACACTCCCTGAAAACGGCCAGTTACCACCCAGAAACACCCACTTCCTGTCAATCACTCACCGATCAACAGAGCGACAGAAAAGCGTCGCTCGACCTTGTGTAAAACTGCATAGTTTTGTGTGAAAGTACTTCGCGCGTGCGTACTGCGGCCCGTATGCATGCGCAGAAATGCCGCTTTTTCACCTAATCGCCACGCTGCGACCGAAAGCAGCTAGCGATCAACACGGAATGAGGGCCTTAATGCTGGAAACACTGAGCTGGCAATGCTGCTGTAATCACAGTACAGGTGCAAGTACTTGGTGCTGGAAACAGTGCTGGCAATGCTGCTGGAGTCTTTGTATAGGTGATATACCTGGAGCTGAATCACAGTGATGCTAATGCTGCTGAAGTCTTAGTGCAGATGAAGTACTCTGAGCTGGATCACAGTGCTGGTAGTACTGCTGGAACTTGGGATCGCTGGTATTGAACAAGGCAACAGGAACATGAAATGATCACTGGAGTCTGAGCCTGAACGTAGCTGAGACAGCGACATTGATCTGGGTGATTTGCTAGAGCTCTGTCTAGCCCTTTTATTCCCCTTACTAGTTAACCATTGGACAGTGGAATCATGTGACTAACTGATGTTTGTGGTTGGAGAACTTGCGATCAGCTGTTCCACAGCAACATGGCGGTGCCCGTGACAATGGGGGGCCAGAGTCAATGCAGCAGAAGGCAGAATGGGGGGCGACATGAACCCCACGGACCTCCGTAGTCGGACCAGAGTGCGCACTGGCAAGGTATGAGATGCTAAGTCCCGGTTCCTGACAGTACCCCCCCTTTTGAGGGGTTCACTACGGCTGGCCGGCGGTCGGGCTCCCGGCGACCAGCATCCCGGCGCCGGGAGCCCGACCGCCGGCTTACCGACAGCTTGGCGAGCGCAAATGAGCCCCTTGTGGGCTCGCTGCGCTCGCCACGCTACGGGCACGGTGGCGCGCTACGCGCGCCACACTATTTTATTCTCCCTCTATGGGGGTCGTGGACCCCCACGAGGGAAAATAATTGTCGGTATGCCGGCTGTCGGGCTCCCGGCGCCGGTATACTGAGCGCCGGGAGCCCGACCGCCGGCAAACAGAAGACCACCCCTTTTGAGGATGAACACTGAACACCTTTTAGGCTTTGAAGGGAAATTACTGTAGAAGGCTCAGATTAAGCGAGGAACGTGTACTTCAAAGGCATTGATCCATGCTCTTTCTTCAGGACCATATCCACTCCAATCAATTAAATATTGAAGATGACCATAACGACATCTTGAATCAAGGATTTTCTGAACCTCAAATTCCACACAACGGCTAGTAAGGACCTTAGGAGTCTTTGGCAGTGTTTGTTGAAAATGGTTGAGGACCAGAGGCCGAAGGAGTGAAATATGGAACGAGTTTGGAATTTTTAGATAAGTCAGCAAAGTCAATTTGTAAACCACTGGGTTAATTACCTATTCCACAGGGAAGGGTCCAATGAATCGTGGAGCAAATTTCATAGACGGAACTTTGAGTCTAAGGTTACGAGTGGACAGCCAGACTCGATTTCCTGGCTTTAATCTGGGAACAGCTCATCTCTTTAGATCAGCAAACAACTTATAACTGGCAGAAGCTTTTTTCAGAGACTGGTGATTTGACTTCCAAAGTTTAGAGAGTTGTTGCAGAGAAGCAGAGGCGGCCAGGACATCAACTGCTGGCAAGGACTGGAAATCTGGAACTCGAGGATGTTGACCATAAACTGCAAAGAAAGGCATTGAGTCAGTAGCAGTATGATAGCGGAAGTTGTGGGCAAATTCAGCCCAAGGTAGTAAATCTACCCAGTCACCTTGTGACGAAGACACATATAGTCTGAGAAATGTTTCAAGCTCTTGATTCACCCTTTCAGTTTGACCGTTGGTTTGAGGGTAATACGCTGAGGAGAATTTTAACTTGACCTGAAGTGCTGAACAAAGAGCTCTCTAAAACTTTGCCACGAACTGTACCCCACGTTCAGAGATGATTTCTGTTGGAGGTCCATGGAGACGAAAGATTTCACATAGAAAATGTTGAGCTAATTTGTTTGCTGATGGAAGACCGGAAAGAGGGACAAAATGAGCCATCTTAGAAAACCTGTCGACTATTACCCAGATTGTATTGTAGCCATGGGAAGCAGGTAACTCAGAGATGAAGTCCATGTAAATATGGGACCAGGGTTGAGTTGGAATAGATTATAGCTGTAAACTCCCTGCTGGAGACTGTCAAGAAGTTTTATGCTGAGCACATTTGGAACATGATTGTACAAAATCTTAGGCCACCAATAGGTTCTATGAAGATTCTTGTAAACTTTTAGAACGCCAGGATGCCCAAAGAACTGAGAAGCATGTGCCCAAGTCAATAATTTTTTCTGAAGTTCGGGAGCTATAAATATCTTGCCAGGAGGAGGAGTAGGATACGTCACTTGAATGGTAGCAAAGGAAACAGGATTAATGATGGGACGCTCTTCTTGAGAATCTGACTCTGTATCTGGAACCATGGAACGTGATAGAGCGTCAGCTTTCACATTTTAAGAACCAGGACGAAATGTAATTAGGAAGTTGAATCTAGAAAAAAAATAAGGCCCATCGGGCCTGATGTGGGTTAAGACACTGATCAGACTTTAGATTCAACAAGTTTTTATGATCAGTAAGAATCGACACAGGAAACTTGGCTCCCTCTAGAAGGTATTTCCATTCTTCTAGAGCTAACTTGATTGCTAATAATTCTTGATCTCCAAAGGAAATTTTTTTTCGGCAGAAGAGAATTTCCTAGAAAAGAATCCACAGGGATGTGATTTCCCATCGTCTGAAGTCTGTAAGAGTATGGCTCCCACACCTACTGCGGAGGCATCCACTTCTAATACAAAAGGTTTCAGGATATTAGGCTGGTGGAGAATTGGTGCAGAAGTGAAAGCTTTCTTGATGAGATGGAAAGCAGACAAGGCCTCCTCAGACCAATGAGCTGGATCAGAACCTGTACGGGTCAAAGCAGTAATTGGAGCGACCAGTGTTGAGAATCCTTTGATAAACTTTCTGTAGTAATTAGCAAATCCTAAAAATCTCTGCACCGCTTTCAAAGTTGTAGGAAGAGTCCAATTGAGTACCGCATCCAGCTTAGCAGGATCCATATGGAGTTCAGAACCGGAGATAATGTATCCAAGGAAAGGAATGGACTGAACTTCGAACGTACACTTAGATAATTTTCCGTACAAATGGTTTTGACGAAGACGACCAAGAACTTCTCTGACTTGTTGACGATGTGTTGCAAGATCTTGAGAGAAAATAAGAATATCGTCCAATTAGACAACAACATGCTTGCATAGAATGTCTCTGGATATCTCATTTACGAAATGCTGAAAGACTGCAGGAGCATTACTCAAACCGAAAGGCATCACTAGATATTCATAATGGCCATCTCGGGTGTTAAAAGCAGTTTTCCATTTGTCTCCTTCACGTATTCTGATGAGATTGTAAGCACCTCTGAGATCCAGCTTGGTGAAGATGGTGGCTCCTTTTACTTTATCGAATAATTCTGTAATCAATGGTAATGGATAGCCATTCTTGACTGTAATATCATTAAGCGCACGATAATCGATATAAGGTCAAAGACCACCATCTTTCTTTTTAACAAAAAATAATCCAGCACCTGCAGGTGAAGAAGAAGGCCAAATAAAACCCTTTTGGAGATTTTCTTTAATATACTCGGACATTGCTTGAGTCTCAGGAACAGAGAGTGGATAAGTGCGCCCCTTGGGCGGAGACTTACCAGGAATGAGGTCAATGGGACAGTCCCACTCACGATGAGGTGGTAACACGTTTGCAGGTTGCTAGCTAAATACATCAACAAAGTCTTTATAGGCACTTGGTAGCACAGAAGAAGTCTCAGTCTGATGGAGAGGAGTAACATGCTGTAGACAGGACTGGAAACAGGAGGGACTCCAAGCACAAATCTGAAGAGTAGACCAATTAATGGATGGATTGTGTAACTGGAGCCATGGAAGACCTATGACCATCTCATGGTTAGCTTTGGGTATCACGAGGAACTCAATCTGTTCAGAATGGAGAACTCCAATACGCAAGGTCAGAGGTTTTGTCTGAAGATTAATGTTAAGATACAAAAAAGAGGAGATCTAGTCCCCAGTGGTATGCCAATCCCACTCTCCTGGCGCTGGTATTAAATGAAGAATATAAACAATAATGAAAATATATATAAAAATAAACATAAAAATAAAAATAAACAGCAGCGTATGTTTTGAGACTTGGTTAGGGTCTCTAGCATGAACAAAGTGAAAAAATCTATAAAACATTGCGCTATATAAATAAAAATAAAATATGTATATATGTAGATATATATATATACATATATATATATAAATATTTTAAAAGGTAGAAAATGGCTGTGAATTTATCAGAAATAAGGTCGGGAGACTATAATCAAATACCATTTATTTCAGACTAAATAATCCACAAACTTTGAATAATGGAATATAAAGATAAAACATGTATATAAGCATCAAATTGTTAATATAACATCAAACACAGGTTTGAATTGCATAACATTCCAGAGGTAATCCCTGGTAAACGTACCAATACGTATTGTAAAAGTTCTCTGGATATATTGCAATAATAATAAAATAGATACTTAAGTGTCCTTTTTAGAGACAGTGTGCAACAACTGTTGCAGTTTCTTTTGCGCGATCCACACAAATAATACTGCTGGTTTTAAATGCCGGCGTCCCGGCTGTAATTAGTAGTTCAAAGAAAAACTGAAGATGTTATAATTTAATTACCGCCTGTGGCTCCCATAGATGTGAAGTATTCGTCCCTCCTCTCCCGGTGGTGAGGCTATCACCGCTCCGGGTGTGATGTACCGTGTGTCCATGAACAGAAAGAGGTTGGGGAACTCACAGATTCCTCCCGCTAGGATGTTACGGCCGTCTCTCCTCTCCCGGTGGTGAGGCTGTCACCGCCCCGGGTGATGTAAATCGGATATCCGTATGTGCTGGCTGCAGGCTCCCGCTGTCAGTGTCACGTATCGTGATGATGTTCAGCTAGTAAACTGACAGGCGGGTGGACAACTGGCCAGCGGCAATGAGAGAACGGTGCTATTAGCAATGGTGCGGCAGCGGGGTCTCGGTGGGTGATCTCTGGAGCCAGTTAGTCCCATAAAAGTGGATCAGTGCACTCAATGATCCACTTTTATGGGACTAACTGGCTCCAGAGATCACCCACCGAGATCCCGCTGCCGCACCATTGCTAATAGCACCGTTCTCTCATTGCCGCTGGCCAGTTGTCCACCCGCCTGTCAGTTTACTAGCTGAACATCATCACGATACGTGACACTGACAGCGGGAGCCTGCGGCCAGCACATACGGATATCCGATTTACATCACCCGGGGCAGTGACAGCCTCACCACCGGGAGAGGAGAGACGGCAGTAACATCCTAGCGGGAGCAATCAGTGAGTTCCCCAACCTCTTTCTGTTCATGGACACACGGTACATCACACCCGGAGCGGTGATAGCCTCACCACCGGGAGAGGAGGGACGAATACTTCACATCTATGGGAGCCACAGGCAGTAATTAAATTATAACATCTTCAGTTTTACTTTGAACTACTAATTACAGCCGGGACGCCGGCATTTAAAACCAGCAGTATTATTTGTGTGGATCGCGCAAAAGAAACTGCAACAGTTGTTGCACACTGTCTCTAAAAAGGACACTTAAGTATCTATTTTATTATTATTGCAATATATCCAGAGAACTGTTACAATACGTATTGGTACGTTTACCAGGGATTATCTCTGGAATGTTATGCAATTCAAACCTGTGTTTGATGTTATATTAACAATTTGATGCTTATATACATGTTTTATCTTTATATTGCATTTTTCAAAGTTTGTGGATTATTTAGTCTGAAATAAATGGTATTTTATTATAGTCTCCCAACCTTATTTCTGATAAATTCACAGTCATTTTCTACCTTTTAAAATATTTATATATATATACATTTTTTATTTATATAGCGCGATGTTTTATAGATTTTTTTCACTTTGAAGATTAATGTTGCTTTCAGGTATACGACTTCCATCTACTGCAGTCAGAGTTATGGGATTGGACAGTAATTTAGTAGGCAGTCCCAATTCCTGAACTACAGAGAGAGTAATGAAATTGCCTGCCGCTCCAGAGTCTAAGAGTGCAGAAAGAAATCTTGTACCATGGGAATATTCCAAGGTTGCAGGCAGAATACAGTCTTTATGTGGAGAAGCTTTCTGAAAATTTCCTAACCTGACTTCCCCTTTGCAGGCTAGGATCTGGCGTTTCCCAGACGAATGGGACAAGTACATGTCCAGGATCGGCACAATAGAGACACAACCTCTCTCGCTGTCTCCGAGAACATTTCAGGAGAGAGGCGTGAGTGATTAGTTTGCATTGATTCATCTGCGGATACAAAAGAAGACACACGAGGAGCAGATTGTACTTTAATGTGGTCACTTTTTAATCGCTCCCTGATTCGTTCCCGCATCCGTAGATCAATTTTAATGCACAAGGAAATCAGGTCATCTAATTCAGTAGGAAGGTCACAAGTCACTAGTTCATCCTTTCATTTATCAGAGAGTCCATGCAAAAAGGCTGCCACCAGGGCATCATTGTTCCAACTTAATTCAGAGGCCAGAGTTTGAAACTGGATCACGAATTGCCCAACAGAGCGGGATCCCTGTCGTATCCGAAGAATGCCAGCCGAGGCAGAAGCGGACCTGCCAGGCTCGTCGAAGATTTTCCGGAAAGTGCTCACAAAGTTCTTGTAGTTAAATAATAGGGAATCAGCACGCTCCCATAATAGTGAGACCCAATTCAAGGCGGAGCCGGACAGCAAAGAAACAATATAAGCCACTTTGGTTCTATCGGTGGGAAAGTTATGAGGCAGTAACTTAAAGTGTACTTCACAGACATTTAAAAAGCCTCGGCAGAGTTTTGGGTTGCTATCAAACTTGCAAGGGGTGGGCAGCTGAAGTTGTGAACCCCTGGTGGCGATCGATGCTGGCTGTGTTGAAACGACTGGTGTAGGACTGGATACAGGAACAACTGGATTTAAGGATGACTGGAAACAATCCTCTTGTGTAGAAACCTCTTGCAAGAACTGTACCGCTTGCCGCTGGAAGGATTCCTGACCTTCAAGTCTGATTATAAGACTTTGAAGAGCCTCCAAACCAACACTTTGATCTTCACTTGAATCCATACGGGCCCAGATCAAACTGTCAGAACTCTGGTATTTTGTGAACCCAAGTTTGAATCTATGTGTGGTTCTGACACAAGGTGCAGGAAACTCGGTGGACGTAGGTATGTCTTGCGCATGAGGTACACAGGGAGATGATAATATCTTGAGAGATATTTATTGAAGAATGGCATATACATATACTGCAATTAGTTAAACTTAAACAGATGACAAATGCAGGAAAGGATTAACTTGAACCGGAATAGCAGTACAGACAAGTAAACACTGGATGGATTGCTCTGGGACTGGAATTGCAAAACACTCTAGCACACACTGGAGAGATAGCGTAGCTCCTGAAATCACAGTACATGTGCAAGTACTTAATGCTGGAAACACTGAGCTGGCAATGCTGCTGTAATCACAGTACAGGTGCAAGTACTTAGTGCTGGAAACAGTGCTGGCAATGCTGCTGGAGTCTTTGTATAGGTGATATACCTGGAGCTGAATCACAGTGATGCTAATGCTGCTGAAGTCTTAGTGCAGATGAAGTACTCTGAGCTGGATCACAGTGCTGGTAGTACTGCTGGAACTTGGGATCGCTGGTATTGAACAAGGCAACAGGAACATGAAATGATCACTGGAGTTTGAGCCTGAACATAGCTGAGACAGCGACATTGATCTGGGTGATTTGCTAGAGCTCAGTCTAGCCCTTTTATTCCCCTTGCTGGTTAACCATTGGACAGTGGAATCATGTGACTAACTGATGCTTGTGGTTGGAGAACTTGTGATCAGCTGATCCACAGCAACATGTCGGTGCCCGTGACAACGGGGGGGGGGGGGCAGTCAGTACAGCAGAAGGCAGAATGGGGGGCGACATGAACCCCACGGGACCTCCGTAGTCGGACCAGAGTGCGCACTGGCAAGGTATGAGATGCTAAGTCCCGGTTCCTGACAGACACATTAACTCTTTCTTTGCATTTTTATTTTGTGTGTACAAGTTGTGGCCATTAAAGTGTATGTTGTAGTGCTGATATATTAATTAAAGAAGCAATGTCTATCACACAAAATAAGATGGTGTGTGCTAAAATACATGGATTTCTCTCACAAAATCAGTGTACAGTATCTTCCGGGCAGCAGCTTTGTTAGGCTAATCAGCCACAACCGGATTCTCACCCTGGATTTCAATCTGGATAACTGTGTTGCATCACAAGGCGCAGCCACTCTGGATCTCTGCAGCTCGCCTCTGTATCTCTGTTGCTGGTCATACATTTCTGTCCCATTATATAGGCCCTCATTCCGAGTTGATCGGTCGCAAGGCGAATTTAGCAGAGTTACACACGCTAAGCCGCCGCCTACTGGGAGTGAATCTTAGCTTCTTAAAATTGCGACCGATGTATTCGCAATATTGCGATTACTAACTACTTAGCAGTTTCAGAGTAGCTCCAGACTTACTCTGCCTGTGCGATCAGTTCAGTGCTTGTCGTTCCTGGTTGACGTCACAAACACACCCAGCGTTCGGCCAGGCACTCCCACCGTTTCCCCGGCCACTCCTGCGTTTTTCCGGAAACGGTAGCGTTTTCAGCCACACGCCCCTGAAACGCCGTGTTTCCGCCCAGTAACACCCATTTCCTGTCAATCACATTACGATCGCCGGAGCGATGAAAAAGCCGTGAGTAAAAATACTTTCTTCATAGTAAAGTTACTTGGCGCAGTCGCAGTGCGAACATTGCGCATGCGTACTAAGCGGATTTTCACTGCGATGCGATAAAAAATACAGAGCGAACAACTCGGAATGAGGGCCATAGTCTCATGTTTCCCTGCTCTGCCTGATTGTTGCTACAGTATGTCATTTCTGCTGTTTACTTAACATTCAGAAATGTATCTCTAAACTTTTTCAGCTGCACTTCTTTTGCTTCTACGACTGTCTCTCTCCACTGCAATTTGGGCTCTGCGGTGCACACAAGAGGTACATAAATTTGCTTGCACTCCAATCTTTCCTCACCCAGTGCCTGCTCCCAGGGGCGTAACCAGAACTTTGGTGGTCCCATAGCAACATATTGTAGGGGCCCCTGTCCCAATGCTTCTAGAGACACCTCTCTGCAGCAATTATTAATGCTTTGCCCCATAATAGTTCCCTAGTTCATTCTTTGAACCATAGAAGTGCCTAAGTTTATTAATGAACCATCGTAGTTTACATGATGTCACATTGTAGGGCTGCCAGAACACATTATGCCACACGGTATCCTCAAATCACATTATGATATACAGTGTCCCCAGTTCATATTATGCCACATTACAATGCCCCCTGTTCGTACTGTGCCACATTTTCCTGCCCTCCAGTTCACATTATGCCAAATTACAGTACCCAGTTCATATTATGCCTCCATTTCATATTGTGCCAGTTCTTCTTATGTAACATTATAGTGCTCTCCACATTACAACAAACAGATCAGATTATGACACATTACAGTAGTTTCTAGTTCAAATGATGCCACATTACAGCGCCCCCTTACCGTTATAGCATCCACTACACCCTACTCTCACTGAAAATGTAATGTCACACAATTCAGGTTGGGCAATGGTTCAGACCCAGCCTGGTCTCAGGCTACACATCCGCCTGTCTCTCTGTATGACCTTGGTGGATTGTGGAGGCTCAAGTTTAGCGTGGTTGCTGCTTCCTGCTGCTAATAGCCTCAAATGTATTGGGGAAAATGTAGTCATACCTTGCCAGTGACAGGGTATCACGTTTATAATGTGTGGGTGGAAGTGCATGCCGAGCGTGTACTGCTGATTCTGGTGGTAATTCTGAGTTGTTTGCTCGCTAGCTACTTTTATCAGAAATGCAAACACAAAGCCGACGCCCTCTGGGAGTGTATCTTAGCATAGCAGAATTGCTAACGAAAGATTAGCAGTTCTGCTATTAAGTATTTCCTTGCAGTTTCTGAGTAGCTCCAGACATACTCCTAGATTGCGATCACCTCATTCCATTTAGTTCCTGGTTTGACGTCACAAACACCCCCAGCGTCAGGCCAGCCCCCCCCCCCCCGTTTCTCCAGCCACTTCTGCGTTTTCTGCTGGACTGCCTGCGTTTTTTAGCACACTCCCTGAAAACCACCCAGAAACACCTACTTCCTGTCAATCATTCTCCGATAAACAGAGCAACTGAAAAGCTTTGTTTGCCCGTGAGTAAAATAGCATAGTTTTGTGTAAAATTGCTTAGCGCGTGCTCCCTGCAGTGCATACACATGCCGGATTTTAGCCTATTAGAAATTCTGCTAAAAATAGCAGCAAGCGAACAACTCGGAATGACCACCTCTGACTGTAGGGACAACATCATTTAAGACACTCCCAGGGCAAGTGCTAGCCCTGTTGGGATCTCTGCATAATACTTTGGCAGGCTGAAATCATGCATTTGCTCCACCAGGGAAAAGCAGTGGTAGGAGCCCATGCTTTAGGCATTTTGGGGCAGATGTAATAAGTGGACAGTGATAAAGTAGGAGCCAATCAGCTCCTGTCATTTTTCAAACTCGGCCTATAACATTGTAGTTGGAGCTTATATGTTGGTACTTTATCGCTCTTCACTTTATCACTCTCCAAGGTTTAGTACATCTGCCCCATAGTCAGTTACCAGAAGGGGTGTGGCCAGCCACACCGTAGGCTGGTTAATCATTGGAGAGTGCATGGTCTAGTCCCCTTTATATATATATATATATATATATATATATATATATACAGGGATAGCCGGCACTCTCTCCTATATGTACAATGGTGCCTAGGTGCCTCCCAAGCTGGTTAAGCAACCAAATACAGAGTGGGAAGTGGTGGCACTCACAGGACTTGTTCCAATAATAAATGACACAGCGGTCAAAAATCAAGAGTCAACGTTTTGTTAATTTAATAACGTCATCAGGATACAGACAGAACACAAAGACAAACAATTTATAGCCACTTACCCCACCTCGTGTGTCCCTGCCATCACCATCGGCGCCGGGTCATGTGACAACACCCTCCGGCGCTGCGCACTTCCTGTGCGCCCGGCTGCGTCTGGCGGCTGCTAGGGAACAGAAAAACAATAACAGTGACAGCATGAATGAAAGCAGCGCATCCGGGCTCGTACCTATTCCTCTCCCCTTCTCCAGAACAATAAAACATTCTACATATAGTACATTGCACAAACAGGGGGAAACAATGTCCCCGAGGAATGAGACACACTATATCAGCCAGGATATAGAACAGTGTCATGACTATAATGATATGATAAATAGGGGCATAGCGGGTAAACTGAGCTCCATGTAGATGGTGCGGAATAATAAACACAACTCAAATGATTTTTTTTAAAAAGGGCAAAAACATTCAGCCTTATAAGAAGCAATTCAGGGGAAGGTGCTCGTTGAGACCTTTTGGAGTGATGGTACTGAGACGGTGTATCCACCGAGCCTCTTTCTGCAGCCCCCACGAAGATTTTTCGGGACAGTATCTATAATCTTGTACCTCAGAGTGGCGAGACCATGATTGAGTGCCTTAAAGTGTCTCGCAACAGGCTGATTCATACCACTCTTACCACCCTCTAATGCTTGGCGTATGTCAGTTCAATGACTTCCAATGGAAGCTAGATGCATATAGGTTTAATAGAAAATTGAGATTGCGTGAACATTTTGGGGAAGCTGAATCATCTGACTTAGACACTGTCAACCCATTAAAGAAGATCAAAGGGACATCGAGCTTTGATCCAGTTAGTATGAATACTTCCCTGAGATGTTTCAATCGGTCTCTGGATAAACAGGTTATGGGTTCAGTCCGGTCTCTGAAGTCGAGTAGTCCCAATATGTCCAAATCTGAATGGGACACCCTAAAAACCCTCAGTCAGGACAGGAGTATTGTCATACGCCCCGCCGATAAGGGGGGTGGTATTGTCATACAGGACCTCTCTCAATACAAACAAGAGATTTACCGACAACTAGAAGACCCACAAGTTTATCTGCAACTACCGACCGATCCCACCTCTAGGTTTGAAACCGAGCTAAAATCAGTATTGGAGGATGCCACAGTTAATGGCATCATTACAGTGGCAACAATGAAGACCTTAATTCAACAGCACCCAGTGGCTCCTGTGCTGTATACGCTGCCAAAAATTCATAAACATCCAACTGCTCCTCCTGGCCGCCCGATCATAGCAGCCAGGGAATCTATATATTACAAAATTTCCCAATATTTAGATTTTTTCCTCCAACCCGTGGTCCAATCTCAAAAAACCTACCTGAAGGACACCACCTCACTGATAATACGGTTACAAAGTCTACCTGCTCTTCCACCCAATGCACTTCTCTGCACTTTAGATATAGTGAGTTTATACACAAATATACCACACTCAGGTGGTTTATCAGCTGTTGCGGCTCTACTGTCATCTAGTCCACTATATACCGGACCAGAACTGTCATTTTTCATCAAACTACTGGAACTCACCCTGAAAAGGAACTATTTTCTATTTGACTCACACTGGTATGTCCAGCAACAAGGTTGCGCGATGGGGTCCTGTGTGGCCCCGGCATTCGCAAACAGTTATATGTTTGAAGTGGAGCAACAGGCTTTCTTTGATGACACAGAGGTTGCAGAAAGATACTATTCTTTGTCCGCTACATCGACGACCTGTTCCTGATTTGGCTAGGGACAGAAGCTGAGTTCATTGACCTGATGACTAGGGTTAATTCAATGGACAATACCATTAAATTCACCTACTGTACAAGTACCCAACATGTCAACTACCTTGATGTACAGATTTCCCTAAAGGAGGGTCATATTCATACCTCATTATTCAAGAAGAACACGGACCGCAATACCATACTGCACGCGAGTAGCCAACATCCGGCCTCCACTAAGAAGGGACTTCCATTCTCTCAGTTTCTGCGGATACATAGGATCTCGGATGATCCAGTTAATACCGTTAAGGAGATAGATATGATGATACGGCAATTCCTGATTAGAGGATATAACATGGATGACTTAATGGAGGCCAAGAGGAAGGTTTTAGAGATACCACGATCTAACACTCTAATATCCACAAAGTCCAAGAAGAATGTCAACAATACGGACATCATTCCCTTTGTCCAACAATACAACAATGCCAGCCCGATGATTTCGAAGGTGGCGAAGAACTTGTGGCCTGTCGTGACTTCGGACCCGGAGTTAAAGATGCTGAATAAAACCAGACTGTTGCCGAGTTACACCAGAAATAGAAATCTCAAAGACTGGCTAGTAAAAAATGATGTCTCCTCTGTACCAGTGGGTGGTCCGCACACCTTTTTGTCTAGAAAACCAGGGTGTTACCGTTGCACGGGCTGTACCACCTGCAGTTTTATGGAATATGGGGATTCGTTCGCCCACCCACATTCAGGGGAACGGATCGCCATACGCCATATTCTGACATGCAGTAGTACACATGTTATATACATCATTCATTGTCCGTGTGGTTTTCTCTATGTGGGGAAAACCACGAGACAATTTAAAGAACGCATGGCGTTACATAGATCTGCCATACGCCAAGCATTAGAGGGTGGTAAGAGTGGTATGAATCAGCCTGTTGCGAGACACTTTAAGGCACTCAATCATGGTCTCGCCACTCTGAGGTACAAGATTATAGATACTGTCCCGAAAAATCTTCGTGGGGGCGATAGGGGTAAGGCCTTGCTGCAGAAAGAGGCTCGGTGGATACACCGTCTCAGTACCATCACTCCAAAAGGTCTCAACGAGCACCTTCCCCTGAATTGCTTCTTATAAGGCTGAATGTTTTTGCCCTTTTTAAAAAATTCATTTGAGTTGTGTTTATTGTTCCGCACCATCTACATGGAGCTCAGTTTACCCGCTATGCCCCTATTTATCATATCATTATAGTCATGACACTGTTCTATATCCTGGCTGATATAGTGTGTCTCATTCCTCGGGGACATTGTTTCCCCCTGTTTGTGCAATGTACTATATGTAGAATGTTTTATTGTTCTGGAGAAGGGGAGAGGAATAGGTACGAGCCCGGATGCGCTGCTTTCATTCATGCTGTCACTGTTATTGTTTTTCTGTTCCCTAGCAACCGCCAGACGCAGCCGGGCGCACAGGAAGTGCGCAGCGCCGGAGGGTGTTGTCACATGACCCGGCGCCGACGGTGATGGCAGGGACACACGAGGTGGGGTAAGTGGCTATAAATTGTTTGTCTTTGTGTTCTGTCTGTATCCTGATGACGTTATTAAATTAACGAAACGTTGACTCTTGATTTTTGACCGCTGTGTCATTTATTATTGGAACAAGTCCTGTGAGTGCCACCACTTCCCACTCTATATATATATATATATATATATATATATATACTGATAGTAAAAGCATGATAATGTACCACATAAACAACAGCAGTGCACTGTAGCAGATACAGCGCAGTCCTGGAAATAAATATATATATATATATATATATATATATATATATATATATATATAATCCGAAAGCCCTCACTCACTCACTCATCACTAATTCTCTTCCCGATGTGTTAGGAAGCTGAAATGTAACATAGGTATTTTTCAGTTGGGAAATAGGATTTTGGTTACCTACCGGTAATCCTTTTCTCGTAGTCCGTAGAGGATACCGGGGTCCATTGAGTATCATGGGGTAGAGACGGGTCCACTAGGAGCCATGGGCACTTTAAGAATTTGATAGTGTGGGCTGGCTCCTCCCTCTATGCCCCTCTTACCAGACTCAGTCCGGGAAACTGTGCCCGAGGAGACGGACATACTTTGAGAGAAGGATAGATAAGGATAGTGGTGAGATTCTGAACCAGCACACACAACAAGAGCAACAGTGCCTGAGCTCTGTTCCTGAGCACTGGTTTGTATGGTTTACCTCTTGCGCCGCTGGAGGACGTAGAAATGCCTCTGGATTTGCCCTTGAACTTGGCCGTCCGAAAGGACTGCAGTTTAGAGGTCTTCTTGGTTGGGGGAGCTGCGGAAGGAAGATATGTAGACTTAACCGCAGCAGCTGTGGAGATCCATTTGTCTAGTTCATCTCCAAATAAGGCCTCTCTTGTGAATGGAAGGCCTTCCACACCTTTCCTGGAGTCCGTGTCAGCAGTCCACTGGCGTAGTCATAAGCCCCTGCGTGCCGACACTGCCATAGCGGTGGTGCGTGCATTAAGCAAGCCTATTTCTTTTATGGCTTCCACCATAAAGTTCACAGAGTCCTGTATATGCTGCAGGAGTAAAACAACATCCCCCCTGGACAAGGAATCTAACCCCTCAATTAGGTTACCTGACCATTTTGCAATGGCTTTTATGATCCACACACATGCAGTAGTGGGTCTTTGTGCCACCCCAGCAGCTGTGTACAATGATTTGAGTGTAGTCTCAATTTTACGATCAGCTGTGTCTTTCAGGAAGGCTGCACCAGGAACAGGCAATACAAGTTTACGTGACAGCCTAGAGACTGATGCGTCCACTATCGGTGGATTTTCCCATTTTTTCCTATGCTCCAGAGGAAAAGGAAAAGATGAGAGCAACCTTTTAGGGATCTGAAATTTCTGATCAGGATTAACCCATGGTTCTTCAAACAGGATATTCAATTCTTTTGACACAGGAAAAGTGATTGAGGACTTCTTTTTTACATTAAAATAAGATTCCTCACACTCCTCTGACATCTTATCAGGAATATGCAAAACATCTCTGATAGCCTCTATAAGAGCCTCTATTCCCTGTGACAGAGCCGCATCCCCCCCTCCAAATCCACCTCACCCTCCTCCATGTCTGACCTGTCAGCGTCAGAGTCAGACTGCAGGATATGGGCCAGAGATCGCTTTTGCGGACAAATGGGAGGGGATTGAGACGCTGTTTTGGGGACTGAGTCTCTGTTCATGAGCTCATCCAGGACAATTTTGTAGAAAGAGTGGAGATTATTCCTTTAAGAGAATTAACCCACTCCGATTCAGCCCGGCTATTTTGTGAACCCTGAGTACCCAGTAGTGAGCCCCCTGGTGAAGAGGAACACTCCGCTGTACAAGACACACACTCTTTGCCTGACATAATGTAAATGTGACAGTACACACACACACACACACACACACACACACACACACACACACACACACACACACACACACACACACACACACAGTTAAGAACAAGTAACCCACAAAGAGCCCTTCAGGGAGACACAAAGTTGTTTGGAGCAAGCCCCCATTGCGCCCTTACCGCTAATGCCAAGCTTAGCCGGGTCACAGACTAAGTACCCTGATAGGGGACTTAGTACACTAATAGTCGCTCCCCCCTGGTACAGCTGAAGTAATTTGGAGTCACACCGGAGGAGCCGCGCATCCCTGTCAGTCAGCGTCTGTGTCCACTGCAGAGGGAAAATGGCACTGGTGAGCTGCTGGATCCTCTCATAGTGAAGTCCCGCCCCTTCAATGGCGCGTGGTCTTTCTGCTTTTTTTATACTGGCTGAGGTAATTTTTGTGCTTAAAAATAAGAATTTACTTACCGATAATTCTATTTCTCGTAGTCCGTAGTGGATGCTGGGGACTCCGTCAGGACCATGGGGAATAGCGGGCTCCGCAGGAGACAGGGCACATCTAAAAAAGCTTTTAGGTCACATGGTGTGTACTGGCTCCTCCCCCTATGACCCTCCTCCAAGCCTCAGTTAGGTACTGTGCCCGGACGAGCGTACACAATAAGGAAGGATCTTGAATCCCGGGTAAGACTCATACCAGCCACACCAATCACACCGTACCACTTGTGATCTGAACCCAGTTAACAGTATGATAACAAAACGAAGTAGCCTCTGAAAAGATGGCTCACAACAAGAATAACCCGATTTTTGTAACAATAACTATGTACAAGCATTGCAGACAAACCGCACTTGGGATGGGCGCCCAGCATCCACTACGGACTACGAGAAATAGAATTATCGGTAAGTAAATTCTTATTTTCTCTAACGTCCTAGTGGATGCTGGGGACTCCGTCAGGACCATGGGGATTATACCAAAGCTCCCAAACGGGCGGGAGAGTGCGGATGACTCTGCAGCACCGAATGAGAGAACTCCAGGTCCTCCTTAGCCAGAGTATCAAATTTGTAAAATTTTACAAATGTGTTCTCCCCTGACCACGTAGCTGCTCGGCAAAGTTGTAATGCCGAGACCCCTTGGGCAGCCGCCCAAGATGCGCCCACTTTCCTAGTGGAGTGGGCCTTTACAGATTTAGGCTGTGGCACGCCTGCCACAGAATGTGCAAGTTGGATTGTGCTACAGATCCAACGTGCAATCGTCTGTTTAGACGCAGGAGCACCCATCTTGTTGGGTGCCATACAATATAAACAGCAAGTCAGACTTTCTGACTCCAGCCGTCCTAAACTATATATATATATATATATATATTTTTAGGGTCCTGACAACGTCTAGTAACTTGGAGTCCTCCAAGTCCCTAGAAGCCGCAGGCACCATAATAGGTTGTTTCAGGTGAAAAACCTGACACCCCCTTAGGAAGAAAACTGGAGACGAGTCCCAGTTCTGCCCTGTCCGAATGGAAAATTAAATATGGGCTTTTGCAAGACAAAGCCGCCCATTCTGACAAACGCCTGGCCGAGGCCAGGACCAACAGCATGGTCACTGTCCATGTGAGATATTGGTCAACAGCATGTTCACTTTCTATGTGATATATTTCAAATCCACAGATTTGAGCGGTTCAAACCAATATGATTTTAAGGAATCCCAACACTATGTTGAGATCCCATGGTGCCACTAGAGGCACAAAAAAGGGGTGTATATGCAATACTCCCTTGACAATCTGGACTTCAGGAACTGAAGTCAATTCTTTTCGGAAGAAATTCTACAGGGCCGAAACTTAAAACCTTAAAGAACCCCAATTTTAGGCTCAAAACACTCCTGTTTTCAGGAAGTGTAGAAATCGACCTAGTTGAATTTTCTTCGTGGGGCCTTCCTGGCCTCACCCACGCAACATATTTTCACCACATGTGGTGATGACGTTGTGCGATCACCTCCTTCCTGGCTTTGACCAGGGTAGGTATGACCTCTTATGGAATGCCTTTTTCCTTCAGGATCCGGCATTCAACCGCCATGCCGTCAAACGCAGCCGCGGTAAGTCTTGGAATAGACATGGTACCTGCTGAAGCAAGTCCCTTCTTAGCTCCCCAGGCCCTTAGTCCTCTGTGAGCATCTCTTGAAGTTCCGGGTACCAAGTCCCTCTTGGCCAATCCGGAGTCACGAGTATAGTTCATACTCCTCTATGTCTTATAATTCTCAATACCTTGGTTATGAGAAGCAGAGGAGGGAACACATACACCGACTGTTACACCCACGGTGTTACCAGGACATCCACAGCTATCGCCTGAAGGTCTCATGACCTGGCGCAATACCTGTCCCGTTTTTTGTTCGGGCGGGACGCCATCATTTCCACCATTGGTCTTTGCCAATGGCTCACAATCATGCGGAAAAACTTCCCTATGAAGTTCCCACTCTCCCAGGTGGAGGTCATGCCTGCTGAGGAAGTCTGCTTCCCAGTCGTCCACTCCCGGAGAGAACACTGCTGACAGTGCTATCACATGATTTTCCGCCTAGCGAAAAATCCTTGCAGTGTTTTCACTGCCCTCCAGCTTCTTGTGTCGCCCTTTCTGTTTACGTGGGCGACTGCCGTGATGTTATCCCACTGGATCAATACCGGCTGACCTTGAAGCAGAGGTCTTGCTAAGTTTAGAGCCTTATAATTTCGCTCTTAGCTCCCTCTATGTGGAGAGAATTCTCCAGACTTGATCACACTTTCCTGGAAATTTTTTTCCCTGTGTGACTGCTCCCCAGCCTCTCAGGCTGGCCTCCGTGGTTACCAGCATCCAATCCTGAATGCTGAATCTGTGGCCCTCTAGAAGATGAGCACTCTGTAATCACCACAGGAGAGACACCCTTGTCCTTGGATATAGGGTTATCCGCTGATGCATCTGAAGATGCGATCCGGACCATTTGTCCAGCAGATCCCACTGAAGAGTTCTTGCGTGAAATCTGCCGAATGAAATTGCTTCGTAATAAGCCACCATTTTTACCAGGACTCTTGTGCAATGATGCACTGACACTTTTCCTGGTTTTAGGAGGATCCCGATTAGCTTGGATAACTCCCTGGCTTTCTCCTCTGGGAAAAACACCTTTTTCTGGACTGTGTCCAGAATCATCCCTAGGAACAGTAGACGTGTCCTCGGAAAAGCTACGATTTTGGAATATTTAGAATCCACTCGTGCTGTCGTAGAACTATTAAAGATAGTGCTACTCCGACCTCCAACTGTTCTCTGGACCTTGCCCTTATCAGGAAAGCGTCCAAGTTTCTTTTAAGAAGAATCATCATTTCGGCCATTACCTTGGTAAAGACCCGGGGCGCCGTGGACAATCCAAACGGCAGCGTCTGAACTGATAGTGACAGTTCTGTACCACGAACCTGAAGTACCCTTGGTGAGAAGGGCAAATTTGGACATGTAGGTAAATGTCCCTGATATCCAGTGACACCATCTCGTCCCCTTCTTCCTGGTTCGCTATCACTGCTCTGAGTGACTCCATCTTGATTTGAACGCTTGTATGTAAGTGTTCAAATATTCCAGATCTCACCGAGCCGTTTGGCTTCAGTACCACAATATAGTGTGGAATAATACCCCCTCCCTTGTTGTAGGAGGGGTACTTTGATTATCACCTGCTGGGAATACAGCCTGTGAATTGTTTCCAATACTGCCTCCCTGTCGGAGGTAGACGTTGGTAAAACAGACTTCCGGAACTTGTGAGGAGGAGACGTCTCGAATTTCCAATGTACACCTGGGATACTACATGTAGGATCCAGGAGTCCCCTTGCGAGTGAGCCCACTGCGTGCTGAAACTCTTGAGATGACCCCCTACCGCACCTGAGTCCACTTGTACTGCCCCAGCGTCATGCTGTGGACTTGGCAGAAGCTGTGAAGGGCTTCTGTTCCTGGGAATGGGCTGCTTGCTGCAGTCTTCTTCCCTTTCCTCTACCCCTGGGCAGATATGACTGGCCTTTGCCCGCCTGCCCGTATGGGGACGAAAGGACTGAGACTGAAAAGACTGTGTCCTTTTCTGCTGAGATGTGACTCGGGGAACAAAAGGTGGATTTTTCAGCTGTCGCCATGGCCACCAGGTCCGATGGACCGCCCCTTTATACGGCAATACTTCCATGTGCCGTCTGGAATCTGCCTCACCTGACCACTGTCGTGTCTTCGTCTGGCAGATATGGACATCACATTTACTCTTGATGCCAGAATGCAAATATCCCTCTGCGCATCACGCATATATAGAAATGCATCCTTAAAATGCTCTATAGACAATAAAATCTTGTCCCTGTCAAGGGTATCAAAATTTTCAGTCAGGAAATCCGACCAAGCCCCCTCAGCGCTGCACATCCAGTCTGAGGCGATTGCTGGTCGTATTATAACACCAGTATGTGTGTATATACTTCTTAGGCTATTTTTCAGCTTCCTATCAGCTGGCTCCTTGAGGGTGGCCGTATCTGGAGACGGTAACGCCACTTGTTTTTATAAGCGTGTGAGCGCCTTATCCACCCTAAGGTGTGTTTCCCAACTCGCCCTTACTTCTGGCGGGAAAGGGTATACCGCCCATAACTTTCTATCGGAGGAACCCCACGTATCATCACACACTTCATTTAATTTATCTGATTCAGGCAAAACTACAAGTAGTTTATTCACACCCTACAAAATACCCTTATTTGTGGTACTTGTAGTATCAGAAATATGTAACACCTCCTTCATGCCCTTAACATGTAACGTGTGGCCCTAAAGGAAAATACGTTTGTTTCTTCACCGTCGACACTGGAGTCAGTGTCCCTGAGGTAAATGGGCGTTTTTACCCGCCCCTGGCGGTGTCTGAGACGCCTGGACAGGTACTAATTTGTTTGCCGGTCGTCTCATGTCGTCAACCGGCTCGCAGCGTGTTGACATGATCACGTACTTCCACAAGTAAGCCATCCATTCCGGTGTCGACTCCCTAGAGAGTGACATCACCATTACAGGCAATTTGCTCCGCCTCCTCACCAACATTTTCCTCATACATGTCGACACACACGTACCGACATACAGCACACACACAGGGAATGCTCTGATAGAGGACAGGACCCACTAGCCCTTTGGGGAGACAGAGGGAGAGTTTGCCAGCACACACCAAAATGCTATAATTATACAGGGACAACCTTTATAAAAGTGTTCCTCCCTTATAGCATTTAATATATATTTATATCGCCAAATCAGTGCCCCCCCTCTCTGTTTTAACCCTGTTTCTGTAGTGCAGTGCAGGGGAGAGCATGGGAGCCTTCCCCTCAGCCTTTCTGTGAGGGAAAATGGCGCTGTGTGCTGAGGAGAATAAGCTCCGCCCCTTTTTCGGCGGGTTTTTTCTCCCGGTTTTTAAGAACTGGCCTGGGTTAAAATACATACATATAGCCTTAATGGCTATATGTGATGTATTTATTTTGCCAATAAGGTACTTATATTGCTGCCCAGGGCGCCCCCAGCAGCGCCCTGCACCCTCCGTGACTAGGTCAGTGAGCCGTGTGACAACAATGGCGCACAGCTGCAGTGCTGTGCGCTACCTTCATGAAGACTGTGAAGTCTTCTGCCGCCTGTTTCCGGACCTCCGTTCTGCCGTCTTCTTCAGCGTCTGTAAGGGGGATCGGCGGCGCGGCTCCGGGACGAACCCCAGGCTGACCTGTGTTCCGACTCCCTCTGGAGCTCCGTGTCCAGTAGCCTAAGATCCCAATCCATCCTGCACGCAGGTGAGTTGGAGATCTCTCCCCTAAGTCCCTCGTTGCAGTGATCCTGTTGCTAGCAGGAATCACTGAATGAAACCTAAAAAAAAAAACTTTTCTAAACAGCTCTTTAAGAGAGCCACCTAGATTGCACCCTTCTCGGACGGGCACAAAAACCTAACTGAGGCTTGGAGGAGGGTCATAGGGGGAGGAGCCAGTACACACCATGTGACCTAAAAGCTTTTTTAGATGTGCCCTGTCTCCTGCGGAGCCCGCTATTCCCCATGGTCCTGACGGAGTCCCCAGCATCCACTAGGACGTTAGAGAAATGAAGCATAACTGTTTTAAGGCTGTGTTTGCCAGTTTGGGTACTGTGTACAGCGTACTGAGACACAGTTGTGTACTGTGTCTGAAGACGCATTCTGCCCCGTTTAGAAGCCGTGCGTCTCCGTACCCTCGTGCTGCCATAATGGTCGGCGCCTCGCTAGCCAGGACGACGGCTCAGTACTCACCACTCTTCATTCTTCTGGCTCTGTTAGGGGTGGCAGTGTGCTGCGGGAATGTACGCTCGCCCCTCAGGAGCTCAGTGTCCTGTCAGTGGGGAACAGGACCATTAACCCTTCAAGAGGTTGGGCCATTTCCCCCCCTAAGTCCCACGAAGTAGGCAGGCTGGTGCCCAGCAGCCCTGAATGAAAATAACAAACAGAGAAAATAAATGCAGAAAACTCTTTAGGAGCTTCCTTCAGCGTGACCGGCTCCTCCGGGCACATTTTCTAAACTGAGTCTGGTAGGAGGGGAATAGAGGGAGGAGCCAGCCTACACTATCAAATTCTTAAAGTGCCCATGGCTCCTAGTGGACCCGTCTATACCTCATGGTACTAAAGGTCCCCAGTATCCTCTAGGATGTAAAAGAAAAGAAAACTATGTAATTAGGATTTTAATAAACCTCCCCTAAGGGGATGAAAAGGGGGGTTGACATAGTGACATCATTACCGATGCGTGGCTTACGTTGCGTGAATGATAACGCCCAAACGGACAATCGGATCATAAATTGGATTGCACCTCCAGTGTGTTGAATTTAATATACCACAAAAATGCTCCTGTCACTTTTTACTGTATCTGCTACGGGTGCTCCTTGGGTGACGCCAAGAACCATGGATTAATATTTACTTACATTAAGACTTCTCAAATTTACATCTCTATAGATTTACCAAATTTTTAACACTTATTTATATGTACAACCATGCAAATAAGAAACTTCTGTGCGGCTAGTACAGTATAATTTAGCATATGTATAATAATTAAGCACCTGATGGTGATCCTTGCTAAATATATCATATTAAATGCAATGTATATTTGATAGGTGACCCTGATACTAACCAGTGATTGTCTAAAGCAGAGCTGATGGAGGATGTTGCTGATGACACTTGGGAGCGTGCATTGTCAGCAACATAGTGGGTACACACTAGGT
This sequence comes from Pseudophryne corroboree, assembly GCF_028390025.1. Lineage (NCBI taxonomy): Eukaryota > Metazoa > Chordata > Amphibia > Anura > Myobatrachidae > Pseudophryne > Pseudophryne corroboree. The sequence goes on from NC_086444.1 coordinate 985,570,021, forward strand.
GATGTGCCCAATATGTCGGTCTGATCCGCCGGATTGGATGACATATCGTCTAGTGTGTACCCATCTTTAGTTTATGTATGGTGGACAGTGTTCCCTGCTCTTTCAATCTAGCACACAGATACTCAGAATAGAAATAAAAAACCCAAAAGGATGTTTGTCATTTATTATAGAAAATTATTATTTTTCAAAAACGATCACCATATACAGTAACTTGTAATAAGCTATCTCATTACAACTTCTGTATTCAGACATATTTCCCCTTATTATACTCTTGGTTAGTAAACCCCATCATGAAAACCATTGTTTAGGCAGTTTGGTGCATTCTAGAGTTAATAAAGGTAATAAATTATTATGATACTGGTGCTGCAATGCAATTATATGGTGCTGCGACTGAGGTGCATGGGAGACGCATGGTCACAGACATGTAGTGGCTGTTTCTGTGCGGTGACTGGGCGGTGGCTTATCACACGCATTGAGATGGCCCATCTTATGAGCTGTTATTGGAGTGCCGCAGGCATGTCTGTGAGTCTGGTTATGGACACTTACATAGGAGGCCAGACTCAGATGGAGAATCTGCACCTGCCATAGTTCTGGTGCAAGTTTCACAGTTGTGACTGATGGTGCAATTGGCATTTCACTATCTACGGGCGCTGTCACTGGTTGTCTCAGTCCTTGCACAGTTGCACCAGGGAAGTGATTTGTAGCTGCATTTGCATAAAGTCACAGACGAGCTACCACCAATAGCCATGGAAGTGGCCAGAGGTGGTGTAACGGAGGAGGGGGCCCGTGTGCAGACTTGTGAGTGAGCCCCCTCCTCATCATGACGCAGTAGGGTCTGACATTTTGCTGCAGTCTATCGCACATGCGCAGATCTCCGGAAACATGAGGCCCGCCAAGTTCTAGAGACTAATTTCCATATAGTACTTTGCATGCGTGGCAGCCATTTTGGCTGCGTTTTTTCCCCGCTGCTGTAGCTCCCAACGCAGGATTCCAGAGAGGTAAGTATTTACAAATAGGTGCAGTGTGTATGGTGTGGGCCGAACCTGGGCTCACCGCACACATTGCACCCATTATAGAAACGGCGATGGACATGACTACGTGAAACTCAGAATCAGCCCCTTTCTCTCTCTTTTGTGACAACCACCTTTAGGAGGACATAGCTTTACCCTAGTGATGGCAGAGCTGATATGTCTGCATCTCAATAAAAGCCAGTCTCTCTTCCCACAAGCATTCTGAATTCACAGCTTTACACTTTTTTTTTGTAGTGAAGTTGCTTTAAAGACATATTGGGGGGTGGGGAGGGTATTCAATTACTGGCGAAGAGACATCAGTACTTTTTCACCCGAAAACACTGTTTTCCCCAATAAATCGCATCATGTGCCAGCTTATCGGCACTAACTGAATAGCCCCCCCCCCCCCCCCGGTGATACTTTCACCCGCAAGGTGTTTCTTATTCACACAAACAAACACTAATCTAGTGATATTGGTACTATATTTAAAACAGTGACATGCAGTGAGGCCAGTGGCTGGGAAGGCACACATGGGGTTGAGTCTGAGTGGCAGGAGCCTGTCTCAACCTTTACCCATAACCCTGCACTACAGCCATGCAAACACAGGGAGAACATACATAGTTAATAGCCATGTCATTGCCATCACCCTAGTGGTGTGAGTAAACTAGTGGTACTGGCTTCTGGGTGAGGTGCTCCACCTCCGTGCCCACTCACTTGCAGAACACCACTGGCCTGGTACAGCAGGTTACACAGGGCAGTATTATGAGGAAGCAATAAACTGGGGAACTGTTATGAAATGTCCCGAATGCTGGACTATCAAATCTGCGGAACGCATCAACAATAATATGAAGAAATGGATGATATTTAAACTCTGCTAGTGTCAGTCACTTATTCTGGAAAGAGAATAGAGTTGTATGTATTTACATTGTAATTGAGTCTGAGAAAAACACCATAGCATAACATGAATTATTCTGCACAATATTAATCACCCAGCAAGATCAGGATATGTGTGAGAATCCAGAAAGGACTGTTCTTAGAACCCTACCATGAGATACTGTATACTGTACAGAAAAAAAGAGGAAAGCAGTGTGCTTATTTTCCACTGATATAAATTGTAAAACTCTATATCCATATGAATTACATTATAATAAAAACAAATCTACTACCCCCACAGAACCTTCCACAATAATTACTGCTATTCTTCTTTGCATGGATATAATTTTTCTCTATCTTTCCAAGCACATTTATCATATTTGGTGTCAACTCCAGTAGACATTTTAGCATTAATTTCTACATACCAGACCTTGTAGGTCAAAGCCTTGTTCAAAACTACAGCTGCCGGCAGCCTGATGATGTCAGACTAATATCAGCACCTCAGCATTTTGAAAAGACATGTTTCACCAGCACTGACTGCCCTAAGCAATGATGAATGAGGATGAGAGCTGTTGGCAAGGCGAACCATATACACATCATCCAAGCATGCAATGAGATTCTTAGGTGGCTGAGAAGGGACATGACTGTAATATCAGAGGGCTGCAGTAGCAAAGGAAAATAAGTCTTGTCAGGGCCGGCTCCAGGCCTACTAGCACCCTGAGCAAGAAAATGTTGAAGTGCCCCCAAGCATGTGCGGAAGGCGTGCGCGCTCCTGGAAAAGTGGGGGTGGCCTTGCAACTTTATATAATCAAACTATAAATAAATATATTTTCACACCCCCTCTACACACACACAATTAGCAGCCTTACACATAACGCAGAAAAATGTATACCAATAGGTAATGGATCGGGCGCTGAAGGTTGCCGCACCTCTAATGCTGCTGCTAATTATAATGGGGTAGTCACACCCAAAAATGGCAAAAACACAAACAAACAGTAGCAGCGCTGATTAAATTACTAACACATAAGGATTGAGTGATAAAACTTTCTATTTAATATAATGGCAATCTTAAGCCTGTTAAAACAAATATACACAGCTCATGAACTAAAATGTTAAAATGGGTCTCAATTTTGAATTGCCTCTGACAAGCAGTCCGTTCCTATTAGGTGAACTGGATAAGCAGATGAACAGTTATGAAAAGAGACTGACTGCGCAGTCTAAACATCCAACTTTACCCATGCCGCTAGAGGTGAAGTCCCTTGGAAATTATTGATGTAATTGAACGTCCAAACGGGTTCCTCAATATTTTGCGGTGTCCTTTTGCTTAGGGCGGTGATTTGTTGGATGTTGGAGAATTAATTCCTCAATGTATCTGCAGCAGCAAATGTCCAGTTCTGGTCCGGATGTAAGCAATGTGGAGTGGCAAATAATGACCCAAAAGTTGGTTCCTGACGCGTTTCGCTGTACAAACTACAGCTTTTTCAAAGGATCCTTTGAAAAAGCTGTAGTTTGTACAGCGAAACTGGACATTTGCTGCTGCAGATACATTGAGGAATTAATTCTCCAACATCCAACAAATCACCGCCCTAAGCAAAAGGACACAGCAAAATATTGAGGAACCCGTTTGGACGTTCAATTACATCAATAATTTCCAAGGGACTTCACCTCTAGCGGCATGGGTAAAGTTGGATGTTTAGACTGCGCAGTCAGTCTCTTTTCATAACTGTTCATCTGCTTATCCAGTTCACCTAATAGGAACGGACTGCTTATCAGAGGCAATTCAAAATTGAGACCCATTTTAACATTTTAGTTCATGAGCTGTGTATATTTGTTTTAACAGGCTTAAGATTGCCATTATATTAAATAGAAAGTTTTATCACTCAATCCTTATGTGTTAGTAATTTAATCAGCGCTGCTACTGTTTGTGTTTTTGCCTTACACATAACGCCCACAGTAGTGTTCCTTACACATGTCTCCAGTATAGTGTCAGACACATAATGACCCCAGTAGTGCAGTGCCAAATAAACATACGCCCCCAGTAGTGCCAAATACACATACACCCGCAGTAGTGCCAAATACACATGATATGCCCCCAGCAGTGCCAGATACACATGATATGCCCCCACAGTGTCAGATACACATGATATGCAAGGCCCAGACGCGCTGTCACTGCTGCCAGTAAGGGATTGTCAGTCCCAAGAACAATGCTGCAAAAAAGAAGAATGTACTGGTGCTGGTTGATGTTTCTCCAATATTAATAAACAAACGTGGATGAATTAAAATATGTAAACAATTTATTCACTAGACAGTATATGTACCATAACACTTAAAAGTAGAGATGAGCGGATTCGGTTTTACCCGGTTCTCAAAACGGCATCTGATTGGCTATCCAAAACACGTGACATCCGTGAGCCAATAAGATGCCGTTTTGAGAACCGAGTAAATCCGAGTAAAACCGAATCTGCTCATCTCTACTTAAAAGCATATAATTGTGCATGAATAAAAACGGAGAACCAAATAAAATAGTTGCTGGTGTGTGTCCACATGGGATCCCGGACTAAAGAATAAAGTTCCCTGGGGATTAATGATGTTTAGATACAGCTGGTGATACCCATGGCGATGGAGTCCTCCAGGTGCTTGGAAATTAACAGCAGGCAAGCTGTGATGATTAAGCAAAAGCTGGGTCTCTCCAATCAGTGCTGTAATAGTGCAGTCCCACAGAGAAAGTTCCAAAGGCAAGGAATAAATGGATTAAAAGTCCATATCTGGATCCTCATGAAGTGGAGCGCATGTGGTGATGGCAGCTTGGCACTTAACGCGTTTCCCTAGGCACGGTCACCTAGCTTCATCAGAAGTAAAGCTCAGTCTGAATGTGGGATCTATTAAACCCCTTTAACGCCCTAATGCCCATCAGGTGTGGTACAACCATTTAATTCAATCATCCACAGTATTAGTAAAATAAACTGCTTTATATAATAAATATAGATTTAAGACTGTTTAGGAGGCAAACCTACATTGAAATTCACAAAAACCAACTTTTTATTTCTTATATAGAAGTAAGATTCATTCAAATAGCATGAGGGGTCAGAGGTCAAAGTAGTCATGTGACTCACCAACAGATGAGGAATGAGTCGCTTGTAATAATGATTATCCTCCTGGTAAATCCAAAATCTTTCACTCACCAGGGGACAGGGCACCTCCGTAATGTTAATCACATTAGTGGCTAATGAAGTATCCGTCTCATCTAGAGGCGGCTATACCCGCCAGCGGGATCCCGTAGAGCACATTGCGTGTTTCTTCCGGGTCACGTGGACGGGATTTTTCTGGACTTAACCAATAAGGTATAGGTATGAGGAGTTTATAGTTGCTAAGCAACTAGTGCCGGGATCTTCGTAATGCACATTGACGTCACCCCCCTGTGTCAGATGGCCAGAGACACAGGGAGCCGCAAAGAGGCTGTATATGGAGAAAGTGCTTGTTAGGCAACCAATAGGGACTATAAGGAATCCCGCACGTGATCAGTCACGGTCACGTGAGCGGGAAGGAAGAGGGGGCTATAAACAATGGGAGATTCATATAGTTGTAAATAATGTTGTTGCTATGCAACCTCAGATACAATCAGTATAAACTAAATAACAGTCATTTTCACTATACACGATATATATAACCAGGACTAGTGGAAAGGCGGCCCCACCACCCATATTGGGTGTCCACACAGCCGTGGATTGACTCTCGCAATGCAGGAGATTTCATGTCATTAGGAGGATGTCCAAATGACCACTCGCCCATGCCGAGCTGACAGGGATAGACCTCTGTCCTATCACAGGCGTGTGTGTAAGCCTCCAGGGCTGTGTAAGAACACATACAGGTGACACAGAGTTGCCACCTGTACCAACTTGATGCGGAGGTAGCCTATACCACCAGTCCTGGTTCGTAGACAACAAATGTTTAATAAACATACTGAAGTATAGAGGTCCTAGAGGTAATGTATAAATACATTCTTATGAATCCCATCAATAAAAAAATAATAATAATGAGAGAAACCATATAGATAAAGAGAAGCAGAACTTCAAGCAATTCTCAAGAAATCTTTTCATACAGAGAATGGATCAATATATAGCCATTGTTTAATCATCTGGCCTTTAGCCAGAGTTTTCTTAGTAATGCAGAAAGTTCTTAAGAGCATGGAATATTTACAACAGTAAATGAGAATAACACAAAGGAACCCTACAGGTAGAGGAGTGGGAAGGAAAAGAGAGGGTGGGAACAACCGAGTCCAAATTCAAATGATGAGGTAATTAGAGAACTACATTCAATTCCATTGTTTCATTCAAACCAGTCGGGTGTACAGAATTAAATTGAAGCATTCAATAAATTTCTCTTTTGCATAAAATTGAGAATCTTTCTCCACCTCTAGTAGTGGGAGCCACATGTTCCAGTGCTAAATAGACAACTAGGATCTCCTTGGTGTACAGAATTGAAGTGACGTGAGACACTATGTTTTAGATAACCCTTAACAATATTTCTTTTGTGTTCCATGAATCTAGTTCTAAGTTTCCTAGTGGTACGGCCAACATAATATAGACGGCAACTACACCAAAGAAGATATATAATATATGAGGAGTTACAATTAATAAATGATTTAATTGTATGTACATCTTTTTTAGTTGGTAATTCGATGGACAATGTTTTCCTAGGCATATGAGAACACATTTGGCATTTGTTCTTGCCACAATGAAAGAAACCTAACGGTTTCTTTGTCAACCATTCCGATCCTTGTTCTTGTTTCCTAGTAATACTACCATTATCTATTCTCTTCAAGAGACTCGGGGCTAGGAGGGGTTTCAATTACTTAATCTTTCTGTACACTATTTGTGGAGCTGGAGGGAGTATCTCCACCAAAATTCTATCATGTTTCAAGATTTTAAAATTTCTATTTACTATATTTCGAATCTGTCCAGCACAACTATTGTATCTACATATGAAGTAGGAACTTCATACTTGTGTTTCTTAGGACGATATTCTAGGAGTGTGTTTCTATCTAAATCAGAAACCTCCTTAAGAGCTTTTTGTAAAATGTTTTCTGGATACTCACATTTCCTAAAGGAAGTTAATAGAATATTTGCCTGTTCAAGAAAAGTGACAGAATTTGAGCAATTCTGCCTAAGGCAGATAAGTTGTCCCTTGGGAATGTTTTGCTTCCAAAGTCTAAAATGTGAACTTGTGAAGTGTAACTAGGAATTAGTGCTTGTTTCCTTATTGTATGTGGACGTAACTATTTTGTTATTAATAATCTCTAGACTGACATCCAAGAAATTAATTTTTGTAGTATGAAACGTGGAGGTGAAGGTTAAATTATAATTATTGAGGGACAGTGATTGAATAAACTGTGTGGCAGAGTTAAAGTCCTCATCCCAAATAATAAAAAGATCGTCAATGTAGCGGCCATAGAGGACCAGATTTGGCGCCCAGCTGCTCCACCACACATGGGTTTGTTCAAACTCCCCCATGTAAAGGTTCGCATAACTGGGCGCGAACCTGGTCCCCATGGCCGTACCCATCACCTCTAGACAGAAAAAACAGAGAAACAAAAAGTAATTGTGCGATAAGATAAATGAAATAGAGGTAGTGAGAAACTATTTTTGTTCCTCACTGAGGTCATCATCAATGTCTAGTCTCCTTTTAATAACATCACAACCTAAAGAATGTGGAATATGTGTATATAAGGCAGATACATCCAAAGTAAGGAAGGCATATGTTTCCTTCCATGTAATATTTTTTAATAAATTAAGAAAATATGTTGTGTCTTTAATATGAGACCTCAGTGAGGACACTCTGGATTGAAGAAAATAATCCACATAAAAAGAAAGATTAGAAGTTAAGTAATCAATACCATAAATGATATGCCCCACAGTGCCAGATACACAATATATGCCCCCAGCAGTGCCAGATACGCATGATATGCCCCCAACAGTGCCAGATACACATGATATGCTCCACAGTGTCAGATACACATTACATGCCCTACAGTGCCAGATACACATTATATGCCCCCACAGTGTCAGATACACATTATATGCCCCACAGTGCCAGATACACATTATATGCCCCACAGTGCCAGATACACATGATCCGCTAGAACAGTGCCAGATACACATTATATGCACCACAGTGCCAGATACACATGATCCACTAGAACAGTGCACCATATGAGAAAAAAAATACCCTTAAGGCAGAGCTTACTTCAAGTGGGTACTCAGGAGGATCCAATTGCTTCTAAATGCATGGCACCCTCACAGCAGCCAGCAGAGGAAGAACTGGTCTGCTGTGGTGACAGTGTGCACGGGAAGGGACAGCAGCAGCGTCCGGCCCGTGGCCCACCTCCTAGCCTCCTAGCAGTGGCTGTGATGATGAGGGAGAGTGCTGTGGGCGGTCCAAAGCCAAACTATGTGCGTGCTGTGCGACGCCGTCGTCTGGCATCAGATGCCAGTGCCGCACAGCTACAGTTTAGCTTTGGCCCGCTCACAGCACTCCCCCTCGTTGTCACACAGCCACTACTAGGAGGCCAGGAGGCGGGCCGCGGGATGGACGTTACTGCTGTAGGGACCGGCTCCAGGCTATAATATGGCGGCGAGAGCTAGCGGCGCCCATTAGGTGTGGCACCTTGTTTGGCTGCTTTATTGGAAAGTGCCTGGAGCCGGCCCTGAATCTTGTAGCAAGTTGTAGCCAGGTACTGGCTGCTACTCACTCCACAGGTAGCTGCTGTTGGCTCTTTGGGTCCTTATCTCTGTCCTCCCCTATTGCACTGCTCAGTTCTGAGTCCAGTCTCTTCATGCACTTCCTGGATTGGTCACATGACCAATCCAAGGTGTCTATCAGAGCTCAAGACCACCCCCTCTGTGAGGCATGCCTCCATTGGCTAATATTCTTTATTGTATTACTTCCGATGGTGTGACCCCACCCCCGCTTTGCAAATAGCGTTTGAGTGACTATGGGGTCTATTTACTAAGCCTTGGAAGGATATAAGTGGCCGGAGATAAAGTACCAATCAGCTCCTAACTATAATTTTTCAAACACAGCCTGTGACATGGCAGTTACGAGCTGATTGGCTGGCAGATTATCTGTGTCCACATTATCTCCATCCAAGGTTTAGTAAATAGACTTACCCTGTGCCTACCCTGACTACACGTCTCTGATTTAAAAGGGTAAAAAAAAAATGACACACTATAAAATAACATTTTAAGTGCTGCATCTGCCACTTAGTGGGGATGATTCTAAGCCGGACACAGAGTGGCTGTGTTTGCATGATGATACCAGTAACTACCTTATGCTAATGTGAGTTTTCATATGGCTAATGCGCAGATCCATGCAGCTTCAAACAGGAAGACACTCTGCTCACAGTTTCCCATATACTCTACAACCACAATTGTCACCACTATTATCAGCACTTGCACCAGCCCTATACTAGGTGCAAGAGATCAGTCAGAGACAGGCTTCCCTGTATGTATGACTCAGAATAGCACAGAATACTAGATACACTCCCACAACCTCCCATGACACTCCCACAGCCTTACGCCCCCCAGCTTTCCATAACACTCCAACAGTCTGACACTCCCACAGCCGGACACTCCCAGAGCCTGACACTCCCACAAGTAAGAACAGTTCCATGTGATCACATTGTTTCCGCCCAACTTACTGCCCTGAAATGCACACAAGGGGGAGTTTCTGCAAACCAGGGGGTATATTTTTCTTAATTGAGTAATTTTTATTGGCCCTCATTCCGAGTCGTTCGCTCGTTCTTTTTTTTCGCATCGCAGTGAAAATCAGCTTAGAGCGCATGCGCAATGTTCGCACTGCGACTGCGCTAAGTAATTCTGCTATGAAGAAAGGATTTTTACTCACGGCTTTTTGTTCGCACCGGCGAACGTAGTGTGATTGACAGGAAATGGGTGTTACTGGGCGGAAACACGGCGTTTTATGGGCGTGTGGCTGAAAACGCTACCGTTTCCGGAAAAAACGCAGGAGTGGCCGGAGAAACGGGGGAGTGTCTGGGCGAACGCTGGGAGTGTTTGTGACGTCAAACCAGGAACGACAAGCACTGAACTGATCGCACAGGCAGAGTAAGTCTGGAGCTACTCTAAAACTGCTAAGTTTTTTTTGTTCGCAATATTGCGTAAACTTCGTTCGCACTTTTAAGATGCTAAGATACACTCCCAGTAGGCGTAGACTAAGCGTGTGTAACTCTGCTAAATTCGCCTTGCGACCGATCAACTCGGAATGAGGGCCCTTGTTTTTTTTTAAAGATAAACACATAAAGAAAATAGAAATAAGAACGAAAATTGCATATACAGTATGACTTGTCAAATTTACCCAGCAATGGCCCTCATTCCGAGTTGATTGCTCGCTAGCTACTTTTCTCATACGTCCTAGAGGATGCTGGGGACACTTCAAGAACCATGGGGTATAGACGGGATCCGCAGGAAACATGGGCACTTTAAGACTTTTAAGGGGTGTGAACTGGCTCCTCCCTCTATGCCCCTCCTCCAGACTCCAGTTTTAGAATTGTGCCCAGGCAGACTGGATGCACTTGGAGGAGCTCTACTGAGTTTCTCTGAAAATACTTTTTGTTAGGTTTTTTATTTTCAGGGAGGACTGCTGGCACCAGTCTCCCTGCATCGTGGGACTTAGGGGAGAGAAGTCAGACCTACTTCTAGTGAGTTAAAGTCTCTGCTTCTTGGCTACAGGCCACCATTAGCTCCTGAGGGTTTGGAACACTAGGTACGCCTAGGGGTTCACTCCCAGAGCCCGCCGTCACCCCCCTTGCAGAGCCAGAAGTCAGAAGACAGGTGAGTAGAAAAAGAAAAGAAGACTTCAGTGATGGCTTCTGAGTTACCGCACAGCGATCGCGCTGTGCGCCATGCTCCCACACACGGCGGCACTACAGGGTGCAGGGGGCGGGGGAGCGCCCTGGGCAGCATAAAACTCATCATTAAGGCTGGCAAAGTGGAAAATAAGTGCCTAGGCACTAACCCCCGACAGTGTAATTATTTAAAAAAAAATAGCAGGTCTGAAGCGCACCAGTTAGGGGGCGGGGCTTAGCCCTCAGCTCTCATCAGCGCCATTTTCTCTTCACAGAGCTGCTGTACAAGTAACAGGGTGCAAAACGGGGGGGGGGGGGCACAGTTAATTTGGTGCAAATATAAGTATTATAAAAGCGCTACAGGTCTGAAGCTATATATTAACATTTCAGAACCGGGATTGGGCGCTGGGTTGTGAGCTGGCAAACTCCCTCTGTGTTTCTCTGACAGGCTTTACTGTGGGTCTGTCCCCTTGTTGCCCAGTGTGTCTGTGGGTGTCGGTACGCGTGTGTCGGCATGTCTGAGGCGGAGTGCTCTTCCCAGGAGGAGACTTTGTTAGGGACAGAAATGGCTGTGGGAGTGACCCTGTTGGCACTGCCGACTCCTGATTGGGCAAATGTGTTGAATGCCTTGAATGCTAATGTGGCTCTTATTAATAAGAGATTAGATAGATCTGAATCTCAGAACCAAGCATGGAAGAAATTTGTGGAGGATGTGTTATCACAGGTTCAGACCCCCTCGGGGTCACATAAACGTTCGTTTGCTCAGTTGGCAGACACAGATACTGACACGGACACTGACTCCAGTGTCGACTATAGTGATGCCAGATTAGACCCAAAATTGTCAAAGAACATTCAGTACATGATTGTGGCAATAAAAGACGTGTTACATATTACTGAAGACCCTGCGGTTCCTGATACTAGGGTCTGTATGTATAAGAGAAAGAAGCCTGAGGTAAGGTTTACTCCCTCTCATGAACTGAATACTCTGTTTGAAAAAATGTGGGAAAATCCTGACAAAAAGTTTCTGATTCCCAAAAGGATTCAGGTGGCGTATCCATTCCCCTCTGGGGATAGAGAAAAGTGGGAGTCATCTCCCATTGTGGACAAGGCTCTATCACGGTTGTCTAAAAAGGTGGCTTACCGTCTCCTGACATGGCAGCCCTTAAGGATCCTGCGGATCATAGACAGGAAAATACATTAAAATCCATTTACGTCACCACGGGTACACTGCTCAAACCAACCATCGCATCTGCGTGGGTGAGTAGTGCTATCGAAAAGTGGGCAAAGAACTTGTCATCTGATATTGATACCCTAGATAGGGATAGTATCCTGTTAACTCTGGGTTATATCAAGGACGCTACGGCCTACCTAAAGGAGGCGGCGAGAGATATTGGCATTTTGGGAGCAAAAGCCAATGCCATGGCGGTTTCAGCTAGGAGGGCATTGTGGATTCATCAATGGAATGCTGATGCTGACTCTAAGAAAGCTATGGAGTCTCTCCCATATAAAGGTAGTGTCTTGTTTGGTGAGGGTCTCACTGATTTGGTATCTACGGCTATCGCGGGTAAGTCATCATTTTTGCCTTATGTTCCTCCACAACAAAAGAAAGCTCACCAATTTCAGATGCAGTCCTTTCGGCCAAATAAATACAAAAAAGGCTGAGGTTATTCCTTCCTTGCTAATAGGGGAAGAGGAAAAGGTAAAAGATCTCCGGCCGTGGCAGGTTCCCAGGAGCAGAAGTCCTCCCCGGCTTCTGCCAAATCCACCGCATGACGCTGGGGCTCCTCTGCGGGGGTCCGCACTGGTGGGGGCACATCTCAAGCTCTTAAGTAAATTCTGGGCTTGTTCGGCCATGGACCCATGGGTTTTAGAAATAGTATCCCAGGGGTACAAACTGGAGATTCAAGACGTTACCCCTCACCGATTTTTAAAATCGGCCTTACCTGCTTCTCTTCTGGACAGGAAGGTTGTATGCGATGCAATACAAACGTTGTGTCTAAATCAGGTCATTATCAGGGTTCCCCCGTCTCAACACGGAGAAGGCTTTTATTCAAGCCTGTTTGTGGTCCCGAAGCCGGACGGTTCAGTTAGACCAATTCTGAACCTAAAGTCCCTCAATCTTTACCTAAGAAAATTCAAATTCAAGATGGAATCTCTCTGAGCTGTCATCTCCAGTCTGGAGGAAGGGGATTTCATGGTGTCAGTTAACATAAAGGATGCCTACTTACACATCCCAATATATCTTCCGCATCAGGCTTACCTGAGGTTTGCTATTCAGGATTGTCATTACCAATTTCAGACATTGCCGTTTGGTCTTTCCACGGCTCCGAGGCTTTTCACTAAGGTAATGGCGGAAATGATGGTTCTCCTTCGCAATCAAGGAGTCACAATTATCCCGTAGTTGGACGATCTCCTGATAAAGGCGAGATCCAAAGACAAGCTGGTGCAGGACATTACGCTCTCCCTGACAGTACTACAACAACATGGTTGGATCCTAAACTTTCCGAAGTCACAGTTGAATCCGATGAAATGGCTGTCGTTTTTGGGAATGATTCTGGACACGGAATTACAGAGAGTTTTTCTTCCAGAAGAGAAGGCTCTGGAAATTCAGAGTTTGGTCAAACAAATTCTTAAACCAGCGAGAGTGTCAATCCATCAATGCACTCGATTGCTGGGGAAGATGGTGGCGGCCTACGAGGCCATTCAATTTGGCAGATTCCATGCCAGAGTGTTTCCAAGTGCATCCAGTCTGCCTGCGCACACTCCCAATAGATGGAGACGAGATAGTCCTAACGTTAGGTCATATCAAAGACGCTGCTGCATACGTACTAGAATCCATGAAATATATTGGTTTCTTGGGATCAAGAACCGCTACCATGGCAGTATCGGATCGGAGGGCGTTGTGGATTCGCCAGTGGAATGCTGATGTAGATTCCAAAATAAAATATGGAGGCTCTCCCGTATAAAGGTGAGGCCTTGTTTGGTGATGGGCTGGATGTGTTAGTCCCGGCGGCTACCGCAGGTAAGTTGACATTCTTGCCTTATGCTCCTACACCGGCGAAAAAGACACATCACTCTCACATACAGTCCTTTCGGCCCAACAAATACAAAAAGGCCAAAGGTCTCCCCTTTTTTTTTTGCAGGTAAGGGAAGGGGAAAAGGAAAGAAATTCGCAGCGTCTCCCGGATCACAGGAGCAGAAGTCCACCCCTGCTTCTGCCAAATCTGCAGCATAACGCTGGGGCTCCCTTGCGGGAGTCCACTCGGGTGGGAGCACGTCTGAAACTTTTCAGCAAAATCTAGATTAAATCTGGCCTGGACCAATGGGTCTTACAAATAGTGTCCCATGGGTACAAACTAGAGTTTCAAGACGTCCCCCCATGCCGATTTTTCAAATCGACCTTGCCAGCTTCTCTTCCAGGAAGAGAGGCAGTAACAACGGCAATTCAAATATTATGGCAGGATCAGGTCATTGTCCTGGTACCCTTTGGCACAGTAAGGAGAAGATTTTTTTATTCAAGCCTCTTTGTAGAGACCGATTTTAAATCTGAAAAATCTGAATCTCTACCTGAAAAGGTTCAAGCTCAAGATGGAATCCCTGAGGGTAGTGATATCCAGTCTGGAAGAGGGGGACTTCATGGTGTCAGTAGACATAAAAGATACTTACTTGCATGTTCCCATTTATCCTCCTCACCAAGCTTATCTGAGATTCGCAGTACAGGATTGCCATTACTAGTTTCAGACGTTTCCGTTCGGACTCTCCACGGCACCGAGTGTATTCACCAAGGTGATGGCGGAGATGATGGTCCTCCTTCGTTAAAAAAGGAGTCAATATAATTCCTTATCTAGACGATCTCCTGATAAAAGCGAGATCCAGGTAACAGTTGGTACAGAACATCGCACTCTCCCTGTCAATACTCCAACAACACGGTTGGATCATGAGTTTTCCAAAGTCGTAGTTGGAACCGACAACAAGATTGTCCTTTTTAGGGATGATTCTGTACACAGAAGTACGGAGAGTATTTCTTCCAGTGGAAAAGGCTCTGGAAATCCAGAAAATGGTCAAACAAATATTGAAACCAACAAGCGTGTCGATCCATCAATGCATTCGGTTGTTGGGGAAAATGGTAGCGGCCTACGAGGCCATACAGTTTGGCCGATTTCATGCCAGAGTATTCCAGTGGGACCTGTTGGACAAATGGTCCGGATGCCACCTACACATACACCGGAAAATAATCCTGTCCCCCAAAGCCAGGATTTCGCTCCTGTGGTGGCTACACAGTTCTCACCTACTAGAGGGATTCACGACTGGGTCCTAATAACCACGGATGCAAGTCTCCGAGGCTGGAGAGCTGTCACACAGGGGGAAAGCTTCCAAGGAAAATGGTCAAGTCAGGAAGCCTGCCTTCACATAAACATTCTGGAATTGAGAGCCATTTACAACGGCCTTCTACAAGCGGTACATCTTCTTCAAGATCCTGTGCAGATCCAGTCGGACAATGTAACAGCAGTCGCGTACATAAACAGGCAAGGCAGAACGAAAAGCAGAGCGGCAATGGCAGAGGTGACAAGGATTCTCCTCTGGGCAGAAAGACATGTTAGAGCTCTGTCAGCAATTTTCATTCTGGGAGTGGACAACTGGGAAGAAGACTTCCTCAGCAGACACGATCTCCATCCAGGAGAGTGGGGCCTCCACCAAGAAGTCTTCGCAGATGGGACGAGTCTTTGGGGAGTTCCTCAAGTAGACATGATGGCATCTCATCTAAACAAGAAGCTTCAGAGATATTGTTCCAGGTCGAGAGACCCTCAAGCAATAGCAGTGGATACACTGGTGACCCAGTGGGTGTTTCGGTCGGTATATGTTTTCCCTCCCCTTCCACTGATTCCAAAAGTTCTCAAAATAATGATAAGAACAAGAGTTTGAGCAATCTTCATTGCCACAGACTGGCCAAGGAGGGTTTGGTATCCAGATCTTCAGGAGTTGCTCATAGAAGATCCTCGGCCTCTTCCTCCTCGAGAGGACCTACTACAGCAGGGGCCGTGTGTGTATCAAGACATACCGCGGCTACGTATGATGGCATGGCTGTTGAGCATCGGATCCTAGCCCAAAAGGGTATTCCCAAGGAAGTCATCCCCACTCTTATTCAGGCCAGGAAAGGAGTAACGTCTAAACATGGCGTGGCTGGACGACCATATTGCGGACAACCCGATGTCTCTGCCGGGCTTCAGTCTCTTCAGGGCCGATCGCTCCAAGGTTCTCTCAGGAAAAACGAAGGGTGGTGGCATCTGCTTCTACGTCAACGACGGATGGTGCACCAATGTCACGATCATAGGCAAATCATGCAGCCCTCACCTGGAGATGCTAAGTATCAACTGCAACCCCTTCTATTCCCCCCGGGAATTTGCCTCAATTGTCCTTGTGGGAGTGTACATCCCCCCCTCGCCTGCGCGAACGAAGCCCTGCACCACCTGACCATATGTATATCCGACATAGAACAAAAACACCCAGACTCTCTGATTATAGTACTGGGTGATTTCAACAGAACTAACCTGAGCAAGGAGCTACCTAAGTACAAACAACAAGTCACGTGTCCTACTAGGGAAGGGCGCACCCTTGATTACTGCTACACTACCCTCAAGTCTGCCTTCCGGTCTATCCCGTGTGCTGCACTCGGCCTATCTGACCACTGCCTCGTCCACCTACTCCCTACCTATACACAGAAGCTGAGAGCAGTTAAAGCTGTCGTTAAGACTGTCAAGAAATGGACCAATGAGGCCAAGATGAAGCTCCAGGCCTGCTTTGACTGCACGGAATGGGGGGCCTTTGAAGCCTCGGCAACCGACCTGAATGACTTGACAGACACTGTCACATCCTACATCAGCTACTGTGAGGACATGTGTGAACCTACCAAGACTTACCGCATTTACAACAACAACAAGCCCAGCTCAGGCAACTTCGTCGAGCCAAAGAGGAGGCCTATAGCAGCGGTGACAGAGCACTATACAACCGTACTAGGAACTCTCTGACTAAAGGAATCAGGCTAGCAAAAAAGCGGTTCTCGGACAAGCTGACAAACGATCTCTCCACCAATGACACCGTATCTGTATGGAAAGGAATGCAATCCATAACCAACTATAGGAAAACATCAAAGTCCACCGCCATGCACCAAGACCTTGCAGATGAACTGAACCACTTTTATTGCAGGTTCGCAAAAGAAGTCCCCTGCAACCCAAACAATCACCTCTATGATGCCCCGAACACCGACGGCCAACCCCAGGCACTGCAAGTCACCCAAGAAGAGGTGGAGGCATTGTTCAAAAGGACCAAAACCAGGAAAGCTCCGGGTCCTGACGGAGTGTCACCATCTGCCCTAAGAGCATGTGCGGGTCAGCTCGCCCCCATATTCACCAAGATCTTCAATAAATCGCTGGAGCTACAGAAAGTCCCTTCCTGCCTCAAAAGGTCTACTATAGTCCCGGTCCCCAAGAAACCCACTATCACGAACCTGAACGACTACAGGCCGATATTACTGACGTCTGTGGTAATGAAAACGTTCGAGCGTCTGGTTTTGAATCACCTGAAAACTGTGACTGGCCCCCAACTGGACCCCCTGCAGTTCGCCTATCGCTCGAATCGGTGTGTCGAGGATGCAGTCAACCTGGGCCTGCACTACATTCTACAGCACCTAGACATTCCCGGTACCTACGCGAGGGTCCTGTTTGTCGATTTCAGCTCGGCCTTCAATACAATCGTCCCCAGCATCCTCCACCCCAAATTACTTCGCCTAGGGGTCCCAGAAGCTACCTGTTCCTGGATAATAGACTTCCTGACAGATAGGACACAGGTGGTGAAAGCGGGGGAATTCACCTCTCAAGCGCGGTCCATTAGTACAGGGGCCCCTCATGGCTGTGTCCTCTCACCCCTGCTCTTCTCCCTGTACACAAATGACTGTACCTCAGAGGCGCAATCAGTAAGGATCATCAAATTCGCCGATGACACCACCGTCAAGGATGGGGACGAATCGGCCTATAGACGGGAAGTAGACCGGCTGGCCCAGTGGTGCATCCACAACAACCTTGACCTCAACCCCCTCAAAACTGTCGAGATGATAGTGGACTTCAGGAAGAAGTCATCTAGTGCACCTCCGCTAACGATTGCTGACAGTATGGTATCGCTAGTGGACTCCTTCAAGTTTCTAGGGACCACAATCTGCAGGGACCTTAAATGGGGGTCCAACGCTGACGCCACTGTTGGGAAAGCGCAGCAGAGGATGTTCTTCCTCAGGCAACTAAGGAAGTTCAACATCCCACAGAAGCTCCTGCTCCTCTTCTACTCCGCGATTGTGGAGTCGGTACTGTGCTCCTCGATACTCGTATGGTACAGCTCCGCCAGCGCGAGGGACAGATGCAGGCTCCAAAAGGTGGTCAGAACCGCAGAGAAGATCATCGGGCCGACCTTCCCTCAGTCCAGGACCTGTACTTGTCCAGAGCTAAAAAGCGGGCAATGAAGATAGTAAAAGACCAGCTACACCCCAGCCACAGCATGTTTAACTTGCTTCCTTCAGGCAGGCGTTACAGGGCTGTCCCCGCCAGATCCACCAGAAGCCTCAAAAGTTTCCTTCCCCAAGCTGTCCGCCTGCTGAACTCCTGAACATTGACTGACTAGACGTACATGTAACTAACTTGTGTCCCTACGGTATACCTATCTGTGTAACTTTACTTGCCCCCCCCCCCCCACACACACACACACACACCTGCTTACCTTTTACCTACTTGGCTGTTGTATAGCAAACCGAAGACAAATTCCTAGTATACGTAAGTATACCTGGCCAATAAAGCTGATTCTGATTCTGATTCTGACATTACCACCGTATTTGGAGAAAATATGTGTCTTGGTGTGAATCCAAGAAGGCTCCTACGGAAGAGTTTGAGTTGGGACGTTGTCTCCATTTTCTGCAGGCTGGTGTGGATGCGGGCCTTAGATTGGGGTCAATCAAGGTCCAGATTTCGGCCTTTTCTTTCAAAAACAATTGGCCTCCTTTCCAGAAGTTCAGACGTCCGTGAAAGGGGTTCTGCACATCCAGCCTCCATTTGTGCCTCCAGTGGCACCATGGTACCTTAATGTGGTGTTGCAGTTCCTTCAATCGGGTTGGTTTGAGCCTCTACAAGAAATAGAGTTGAAGTTTCTCACTTGGAAAGTGGTGATGCTTTTGGCGTTGGCATCCGCAAGGCGGGTGTCTGAATTGGGGGCCTTGTCCTACAAGAGCCCTTACCTAATCTTCCATGAAGATAGGGCAGAGTTGAGAACTCATCAACATTTTCTTCCAAAGGTGGTTTCTCTTTCCACATAAACCAACCTATTGTGGAGCCAGTTGCTACAGACACGTTCGCTGAGTCAAAGTCTCTAGATGTGGTTAGAGCTTTGAAGATTTATGTTGCTAGAACAGCTCGAATACGGAAAACAGAGGTTTTGTTTGTCCTGTATGCTCCCAACAAGATTGGGTGTCCTGCTTCCAAGCAGACTATTGCGCGCTGGATCAGAGGTACGATTCAGCAAGCTCATTCTATGGCTGGATTGCCGTTACCGATGTCGGTGAAGGCCCATTCTACTAGGAAGGTGGGCTCCTCCTGGGCGGCTGCCCGGGGGGTCTCGGCATTACAACTTTGCCGAGCAGCTACTTGGTCAGGGTCATCCGCACTTTCCCGCCCGTACTGGAGCTTTGGTATAAACCCCATGGTCATGAAGTGGACCCCAGCATCCTCTAGGACGTATGAGAAAATAGGATTTTGATAACCTACCGGTAAATCCCTTTCTCCTAGTCCGTAGAGGATGCTGGACGCCCGTCCCAGTGCGTACTTTACCTGCAGTTTAGTTATTACAGTTACACAAGTTGTGTTATCTTGGTTCAGCATGTTGCTGCAATTAGTTCATGCCTGTTGGCGTGTGTTATGTTGAATGCCATGTGTGCGGCATGGTTGAGGGTGTGAGTTGGTAGATATCTCACCACTAGTTAAGTAATTCCTTTCCTCGAAATGACAGTCTCTCCCTGGGCACAGTTCCTACAACTGAGGTCTGGAGGAGGGGCATAGAGGGAGGAGCCAGTTCACACCCAATGAAAAGTCTTTAGAGTTCCCATGTCTCCTGCGGATCCCGTCTATAACCCATGGTCATGAAGTGGACCCCAGCATCCTCTACGGACTAGAAGAAAAGGATTTACCGGTAGGTTATCAAAATCCTGTTTTTAGCAGCTGTGCAAACGCATAATCACTGCCCATGGGGGAGGGTATTTTCGCTTTGCAAGAGTGCGAGCACCTGTGCAGCCGAGCGGTACAAATTGTTTTTGTGCAAAACAAGACCAGCCCTGTAGTTACTTATTCTGTGCGATGATTGTTGCGATGAAGGTCCCGGAATTGACGTCAGATACCCGCCCTGCAAACGCCTGGACACGCCTGCATTTTCCCAAACACTCCCAGAAAACGGTCAGTTGACACCCATAAATGCCTTCTTCCTGTCAATCTCCTTGCGATAGGCTGTGCTAATGGAATCGTCGCTAGAAGCAATGCAAAACACCGATGCTCTTTGTACCCATACGCTGCGCGTGCGCATTGTGGCCCATACGCATGCATAGTTTTGCAGTTTTTTTAAATAATCGTTACGCAGAGAACAACGGCAGCTAGTGATCAACTCGGAAGAAGGGCCAATGGACGACAGGTTGCAAAATCAGAAAGATACAGATTTAACCTGTTTTACAGATTTAAGAAATACATGCATTACCAAACAGTAGACCAAGTGGACCTTATTCAGCTGCAGTTGCAGATGCGAATCATCGTGGCAGCGGGCGTATTTTAAGGCTGCCTGAATTTGCACAAAAGTGCTCACTGCCCCATAGGGTTCTGAGCACTTTGCTGCAAATTCAGCCCGAAACCTGCCCGCGAGGGGTGCGAGATCAGGTGCCACTGTCGGCATTTAAATGCAGTGGCAACGGCACATCGGACCCTTCGCGGGTAATAGGATCGACCCATATGAGCCAAAGAGTTCATGCCATCATACAGGTGCAGCAGTATATACTGTTGGAAATTTGGTGAGTGTTGATCAGAGATGTGCTGAAAAGGTAGGCACTGCCTCACCTGCCATAGACTTTTTAATCCAGAGTTTTGACTATAAAAATTATTAGAATACTACAAAGAAGATATTTCTAATATATTCTTTGTATTTTCCATATACTTTATATAGTCAATACTCTGGTGTATACAGTATGTTAGTATGACAGGAAAGGATCTGCCCCACTTGCCTCACTTCATCGCACTTCACTGGTCTTGAGGCGCGAGTATAAACTAAACTGATCAATACCTGGACAGTTAAAGGCATTGCAGTCTCATAATCAGACAGGAATAAAAGGAGATCGTCCACATATAAAGCCACCTTAATCTCTCTACCCGCATATATCTGTAAACCAGCAATGTCTGAATGAACTGTAAGACTACAGGCCAACAGCTCAACAGAGAGGGCAAAAATGGTTGGAGATAAGGGTCTACCTTGTCTAGTGCCCCGGGATAAAGTAAACAAGGGGAAATAAACTTGGTAACTGAAACTCTCTCTCACGTGTATGTCATAGAGTAACTGGACCCATTTTAAAAACACACGACCGACCCAATCTGGCGCACCACTTTCCACAAAAAGGGCCATGCCACGGATAACCAATGCCTTAGCGGCATCATAAAGCCAGACTGATTTGGATGAACCACAGTACCCTATTCTTTCGCATAGAAAAAATCTATAGGAGATTGGGCATTATGAGTCAGGGTATTTAGGATCCTTTCCTGGTTTGGGAAGCACTCTAATGATTGCCACGGCCATAGAGGAGGGGAGAGAATTTTAATTGAACTGTTAGTAGCCATGGCACGCCTCGTGAGAGACGTGGGTCCCGGCCATTGCCAGGCGACCGGGACGATGGGTCTCTTCCGGCCGCCGGAGCTGCTGGGTCCCGATTGGCGCCTGGGAACGTGGCAGCTGCAATTCCCATTGGGAGCCGCAGAGTGCCTGGTAACCAGAGCGCAGGCTGCAGACAACGTTCCTGGTTGCTAGGTAATATCCCGCACATAACTTCTGGCTCTAAGACGAGATGAGTGGATGTGCAGCAGTTCAGCTGCACATCATTGCTAATCACTGTTCCCTCCTCACTGCCTGCTTGCAGATCGGTCAGGATACCTTTGATATACCCTGCTGGCCACTTCTTCCTTGCTGGTTAAACATAGAAACATAGAATTTGACGGCAGATAAGAACCACTTGGCCCATCTAGTCTGCCGCTTTTTTTTTTAACCATACATTTATCTCAAACCTTATTTGAGCCTTATTTCTTTGTAAGGATATCCTTATGTCTATCCCATGCATGTTTAAATTGCTCTACTGTCTCAGCTTCTACCACCTCTGATGGGAGCCTATTCCACTTGTCCACTACCCTTTCTGTGAAGTAATTTTTCCTCAAATTTCCCCTGAACCTCCCCCCCTCCAGTCACAGTGCATGTCCTCGTGTCCTATTGCTTCTCTTCGTTTGAAGAGTGTTTCCCTCCCGGACTTTGTTAAAACCCTTGATATTGATTTTTAGTCTTCTGGGTATATTTTGTGAGGTAGGCCATGCACCACTTTAGTTGCCCTTCTTTGTACAGTCTCTAATGTATTAATATCCTGTTGAAGATATGGCCTCCAGAATTGAACACAGTATTCTAGATGAGGCCGTACCAATGACTTATACAGTGGCATTATTACTTCTTTCTTTCTGGTGCTGATTCCTCTCCCAATGCAGCCAAGCATCTGACTAGCCTTGCACGTTGCTTTAGTACATTGCTTACCTGCCTTTAAGTCACCTGAAATAGTGACTCCTAGATCCCTTTCCTCCTCAGTAGTTTCCAGTATAGTGCCATTAATACTATATTTAGTCTTAGGATTTTTGAGACCCAAGTGCATGATTTTGCACTTTTTTTGCATTAAACTGTATTTGCCACACTCTTGACCATTCCTCTAGTTTACCTAGATCTTCAATCATTTGTTTTACCCCTCCTGGTGTATCTACCCTGTTGCATACCCTTGTGTCATCTGCAAAAAGGCATACTTTCCCTTTAATGCTGTGTCTCCAATAAAGATATTAAAAAGCACTGGTCCAAGTACAGATCCTTGGGGTGCTCCACTGGTAACATTTCCCTCCTGTGAATGCACTCCATTTACCACAACTCTCTGTTTTTTTATCCTGCAAACAAGGTCTTATCCCTCTCAATACTATTCCTAGTATCCAATCCCAAGCTTTCTAGTTTATTTAGCAGTCTGCGATGTGGAACAGTGTCAAAAGCCTTACTAAAGTCTAGATAAGATATACAAGGCTCCATCTTTATCCATCACTTTAGTCACACAGTCAAATAAGTCAATAAGATTTGTTTGACATGATCTCCCCCCCAGTGAATCCATTCTGTTTGGGATCCTGTAAATTGCTGGTTTTGAAATAATCTGCAACTCTTTCTTTTAAGAGTGTTTCTATCAATTTCTCTACTACTGATGTAAGACTCACTGTTCTGTAGTTGTTTGCCTCTTCCTTGCTTCCACTTTTGTGCAGTGGGACTGCATTCACTCTTTTCCAGTCCTCTAGAATTACTACTGTAGCTAATGACTGGTTGAATAATTCTGTTAATGGTGCTACCAGCACCTCTTTAAATTTCTTCTAGTATCCTTGGATGTATCCCATCTGGCCCCATAAATTTGTCCACTTTCAGCTTTGAGAGTTCTGTTAGGACCTTCTCCTCTGTAAATGTACTTGTTTTATTTTCCTGAATATCCCTGCAAATTAATTGTGACCCCTTCCCCTCTCTTTCAGTAGTGAATACTGAGCAAAAATAATTATCAAGATGATCTGCTATTACATTGTCTCCCTCAACAAGACTCCCAGTCTCTGTCTTTAGTTTTATTATTCCACCTTTTGTTTTTCTCCTTTCGCTTATATAACGAAAAAAAAAGTTTTGGCTCCTTTACCCACTGATTGGGCCATTTTCTCCTCAGCTTGTGCCTTTGCACATCTGATTACTTTCTTTGTCTCCTTCTGTCTAACAAGGTATATCTCTTTGTCTTCATTATTTTGTGTCTGCTTATATTTCCTAAAAGCCATCTTTTTTGCTATGTTTATAGTTCCTCTTCCTTGTGTGAAATTGACGATCCCTTTGAACTGCTGTGCTCGGAATCTCTCCAGGACCCAGTCCTGTCCAGAATTCTGTCTGCCTCAGCATCAGGTTCAGTGTGGATATCCCCACACTGTATTCTTATCTTTATATTATCTTTTACCCCCAGTCTTTCTGGCTGTTATCCTTGATTGTTGTTTGTATCTCCATTCTAACTGTACCATATACTCCCATACCATCTGCCACAAACACCCCTGTCTCTTTTCCACTATAGTCTTTCTTCTTTGCATATCTTTAACTATTCTTATTGTGGTATCACCATAAGTCTGTCCCCAGACCATTTACAGGTCCTAGTCTTTATCTTTCTGTCCTTGTCTTTTCTACCGACAGCTCTGGTCATCTCGGGGGTAAGCTCGTACTGTCACCAGTGGGGTAAGTCCTGGCGGCATTAGTTGAGTATCCCTTATCCAATATTCAAAATCCCAAATTTGTGGGTCCCCTACTGAGATAAGGACATAAACATTATTTATATTCTATATGTTATTTATAAATATATATATTTAAAGATAATTTGTATAATACATATGTCATTATCTATTTAGGGGACCCAAAAATGTGGGATTTTGAATTTTTGATAAGGGATACTCAACCTGTACCAGTAGGCATGTCTGGCCTTATGGGAAGGATGGCTGTTATAGGCTAGAATACCTGCTGGTGTACTTTATGAGTCTTACTACCAGGTGTCTGTGGTTATTGACCAGAAGATCGTCGTCCTTACAACTCATCTTCTACAGCCAACCCTGATGTCCACGTACGTTCGCCCAGGTACTTTCCTTGAATCATGACACAAACATAGCATTCAAAAGTTCTAACAATTTTGGAACAACATTTTTCCATGTTTCTAACCAGTGGGTATGTTGTTCGGGTTTATAGAAGTGGAGATTTTGCCCATAGAAACCAATCAGATTCTTCTTATCATTTAGTAACTTCTAGATGATAATAGTTAGAATCTGATTAGCAACTATGGGCAACATATTCACTTCTGTAAACCCACACCTTAGGAAATATAACCCCAGGTAACCCTACTTAAGGGTGCCCTTGTCGAGGAATCAAGAAATGTGTATGTGCACAGGCCAGTGGTAGTCATCTTGTGGCTGCATTTTTAAACATCCCATGTAATGTTTCTATAGATTTTGTTATTGGATATCACTGTTGTTTTTGTTCCATACATGGGGCAATATCCAGCTAATAGTCCGATATGGCCTGCTGTATGTCTTTGTGCGTGTCCAGCATAATGCATGAATAAGAGACCGATTTCACAGGTAGTAACTTCTCTGAGTTATAGTTTCCCAGTGACAAAAGCTGGGACTGTCCTCATAAACATGAAACCCTATACATAATGCATTTGGAGTTCAGCGCCTCCCTTGCCACTCCTGTTGATGTATTAATTTATTCTGTGTGGATGATTTCCTTCTTTTATTTACACACTTTCTTATCTCTTACCCTAGATGACATTACCGGCATAGCCAGTTCATCAATGGAACATTGCATATTATTTACAAATGTTTTCCTGCTATTCAAGTTTAAAGAGACTGTTCATACTCCCTCATTTCTCACATAAACATGATATATAAGTCATCTAATCATAAATATTCAAGAGGTGCGTGGAATATGATTATGAACAGTATCATAGAAAAACTATTTGACAAGTAACTGGCATCAGTTCAAACTATCACACCCTGTATATGGGTCATTGCAGAGTTCTTTATTTATTATACCTTTCATAATTTTTTTATTTATTTTCTATTTTATAGCCATGATTTCGTTGATCCTTCATGTTTTGTAATTTGTATATAATTCTCATTAAGATTATCATGACGTTCAATAAATCTTGGAATATATCATGTGACCAATCAGAATTTGATTGGCATGAAAGAACAAGCTTTCCTCATTTTAATGTTTGACATATCTTACTATGAGCGCACTGAACACACTTAAGACGATCAATACTTGTTTGTGAGTCAATATTTCTATTGAGCATATGTACAGTAGTAGCAATTTGGATCATCTCTAGATTTTTATATATATACATGCACAGAATAATTGATTGATTTCTATTGGTAGGGTAGAACAAATCATTGTATGTAAAAAATTAAACATCTGGTGAAGGTTCTCATTAAACTTGAATAGTAACATTGGGACATATTATTCAGCGTCAATGAACTGGTACATTTTGGTACACTACCCTTGTTAAGGTGCATGCCAGATGGATTTTATCCAAAGAAGACTCAGCTTATGCCACAAGAATGTCTTATTATGGAGTCCCTATACCAGGGCCGAACTAGGATTTTCGTCACCCGGGGCAAGGCAGTAATTTTGCGCTATCCCAGGTACTGGAGCACACTCGCACAGCATTGGAGCCAGCTGCGAGCAGACAGGTGGGTCAGATGCATTGCACTGGGAGCTGTCTGCTGTCTCACTGGAGCAGCACAGCACTGCCGGTAAAAAAACACAAAAAAAACCCCTGCTCCTCTGTAACTCCTTGGCGCCCCCTCAAATCCTGCACCCAGGGCGCATGCCCCCTTAGCCCCCCCCTAGTTACGGCCCTGCCTATACCACTCATGAGCTCAAGTTGTCATACTGTATAGTGTATTCTCAGTTTCAGTTTCTTTATCGGACAGCCAACAGCATCTTGTTATGTACCCAGAAATATTACCTCCTCTGCCCACTATCTGCATCTACTTGAGTAACATAGCAAAGACATTAATATGCGCGGGGTGTGCAATAAGTTTCTGGATGCACAAAAAGGCACTAGGGGTTGTTAGGGTTAGGCACTAGGGAGGTTGGCCCAAGCCTCCATCACCGGAGGCTTACGGTAAGGGAAGGGGGTTGTAAAAATACTTAACCCCTCTGATGCTGGTGTCTGTCATCTGATACCTGTCAGTTCCATTGCGCGGGTGTAGTATGGCTGACCGGCGGTCTCCTGACCGCCGGTCAGCTTACCGACGCCGGGATCCCGGCAGCATACCGACGCCGGGATCCTGGCGGGGAGGGGCGAGTGCAGCAAGCCCCTTGCGGGCTCGCTGCACTCGCCACCTGCGGTCGCCATGGGTTCTGTTCCCACTCTATGGGTGTCGTGGAGACCCACGAGTGGAAATAGTCCCTGTTGGTCGGCATGCTGACCATCGGGACAGTAACCCGTTGGGCTGGTGGAGGAGGTCATGTGACTGTCAGTCAGCTGACCGGCGGTCACATGAATACCACCCCCATTGCGCAGGTGCCGAGATCGGGGCTGGTGGCTGGCTATCTCCTCTCCTCTCCCTGATATGGGGTTAGCGGCAGCCCTCCTTCTGAACGTAAGTAGTAGCTGCCGTTGGTTTTCATTATAAAACAAAGCACCACTAATTAAAAGGGATAAGCATGAAAATCCAGCAGCACAAATACCTACATGGTTTCAGAACAGCCATAAATCACAACTAATCTAGGGCACCAAGTCCAACTTTTATTTTTTTGATCGCAACGTTTACCTTGGCTGTTTCACCAAGTTTTGCTCTACAACAAAAATAAATTTCTAGGAATATTGCAGGAAACATGTTCCCTTCAAAAATGATTTTTAACAATGTAACCATTTACAACAAGGAGGATATAATACAAGTCTTCAATAATCACTTTGCGACTGTAAGGTTTACTTTTGATAATACACAACCTATGCTTCAAGCTAGTTACACTATGCAACCTTTACCATTCAGTTTCCCAGATACTGTACAATCATTCCTGCCTGACTAAAAAAGTGCTAGTACTGATATACCTTCATTGAATAAAGAATAGCTGTACCTTTAATGCTTCTGTTTAAGTCATTCTGTTCTGAAATGATCTTCCCCAATGGTGGAATATCACACATTAGGCAGGATGCCTCAAGCATTGCATTTTGAATGCAATGCACCCCCATTGCATTCAAAATGGATCCCTCTCAGTGCAAAACGACTGGATTCCTGTCAGTGCAAAACGTGAAAAATGCAACATGGGCTTCTATTGGGTAACGCCATAAAAAGATGGCGCTATCCACCAGATACATCCCGCCTAATAATATCATGTTGTTTAAATCTGGAGACCACAGTGATCTAAACAACTGCAGTCAGACACTGCAGGATTTTAACAAGCGTTTATTGGGTCAGATGCTGCTGTGTCCCAGAGTTTAGGATTGCTGATTCTTCCTGTCTTTATTGTCTCATACTTCTCAACTTTGTTTTACTGGGAAGAGGGACACCTGTACATACCACAGATGCGTGCCCAAAATCAGGAGGCGTGGCCTCATTTATGTCATTGAGGGTGCATGCCCAGCGCTCTGTGAACTGCTGGACATTCCTCAAGTCTCCCATGAATAGATGCTGCACGCATGCGCACAGCCAGGGGCATTTTAACAGAGGAGGGAGCCCATGTGCATACTCCGGTTGGGCCCCCTCCTCTGTACGGCACAGCATTGTGCCGGAGTCTACTGCGCATGCGGAGGTCTCCAGAAACATGGCGCCCACCATATTCCTGAGACCAGTTTAACTACTGCATATGGGGGTCATTCCGAGTTGTTCGCTCGTTATTTTTTTGTCGCAACAGAGCGATTAGTCGCTAATGCGCATGCGCAATGTCCGCAGTGCGACTGCGCCAAGTAAATTTGCTATGCAGTTAGGTATTTTACTCACGGCATTACAAGGTTTTTTCTTCGTTCTGGTGATCGTAATGTGATTGACAGTAAGTGGGTGTTTCTGGGCGGAAACAGGCCGTTTTATGGGTGTGTGCGAAAAAACGCTACCGTTTCTGGGAAAAACGCGGGAAAAACGCGGGAGTGGCTGGAGAAACGGAGGAGTGTCTGGCCGAACGCTGGGTGTGTTTGTGACGTCAAACCAGGAACGAAACTGACTGAACTGATCGCAGATGCTGAGTAAGTGTGGAGCTACTCAGAAACTGCTAAGAAGTGTCTATTCGCAATTTTGCTAATCTTTCGTTCGCAATTTTGATAAGCTAAGATTCACTTCCAGTAGGCGGCGGCTTAGCGCGTGCAAAGCTGCTAAAGCAGCTTGCGAGCTAACAACTCGGAATGAGGGCCTATGTACGGTTGCTATTTTGTTGATAGATGTATAGAACTACATTTATGTAAATGTCTGTATATATCTGCTTGTACGTGGGTATAGTAGTGTTCCATATGTTAATCTAATATATTTACAAGTGATGAGGTAAATATGATGAAGCATTGAAGTATTTTGTGGGAATTGTGCCTATTAATCTCTGTTTTGATAGGTATTCCAATACACTGGAATGACCACTTTCATCATTCCATATATATATATATATATATATATATATATATATATATATATAAAACCAACAATTAGGTTGGCACTCACATGACTGACCAGACAAATAACGCTCGGGTGCCCTCCTTGAAGTAGGAAACTCCACCATGTAAACACGCAGATAGGCGGCACTCACAGGTCTTACAACCAAGAATGATTCAGACGGACACCATCCGTCTGAATCATTCTTGGTTGTAAGACCTGTGAGTGCCGCCTATCTGCGTGTTTATATATATATATATATATATATATATAAAATAAGATTTTACTTACCGATAAATCTATTTCTCGTAGTCCGTAGTGGATGCTGGGGACTCCGTCAGGACCATGGGGAATAGCGGCTCCGCAGGAGACAGGGCACAAAAGCAAGCTTTTAGGATCACATGGTGTGTACTGGCTCCTCCCCCTATGACCCTCCTCCAAGCCTCAGTTAGGTACTGTGCCCGGACGAGCGTACACAATAAGGAAGGATCTTGAATCCCGGGTAAGACCCAAACCAGCCACACCAATCACACCGTACAACTTGTGATCTGAACCCAGTTAACAGTATGATAACAATGAAGTAGCCTCTAAAAAAGATGGCTCACAACAATAATAACCCGATTTTTGTAACAATAACTATGTACAAGTAATGCAGACAATCCGCACTTGGGATGGGCGCCCAGCATCCACTACGGACTACGAGAAATAGATTTATCGGTAAGTAAAATCTTATTTTCTCTAACGTCCTAGTGGATGCTGGGGACTCCGTCAGGACCATGGGGATTATACCAAAGCTCCCAAACGGGCGGGAGAGTGCGGGTGACTCTGCAGTACCGAATGAGAGAACTCCAGGTCCTCCTCAGCCAGGGTATCAAATTTGTAGAATTTTACAAACGTGTTCCCCCCTGACCACGTAGCTGCTCGGCAAAATTTTAAAGCCGAGACCCCCTCGGGCATCCGCCCAAGATGAGCCCACCTTCCTTGTGGAATGGGCATTGACAGATTTTGGCTGTGGCAGGCCTGCCACAGACTGTGCAAGCTGAATTGTACTACAAATCCAACGAGCAATAGTCTGCTTAGAAGCAGGAGCACCCATCTTTTGGGGTGCATACAATATAAACAGCAAGTCAGACTTTCTGACTCCAGCCGTCCTGGAAATATATATATATATATATATATATATATATATATTTTTAGGGCCCCGACAACGTCTAGCAACTTGGAGTCCTCCAAGTCCCTAGTAGCCGCAGGCACCACAATATGTTGTTTCAGGCGAAACGCTGACACCACCTTAGGAAGAAACTGGGGACGAGTCCGCAGTTCTGCCCTGTCCGAATGGAAAAACAAATATGAGCTTTTTTTAAGACAAAAGCCCCCAATTCTGACAATCGCCTGGCCGAGGCCAGGGCCACAACATGGTCCCTTTCCATGTGAGATATTTCAAATCCACAGATTTGATCGGTTCAAACCAATATGATTTGAGGAATCCCAACACTACGTTGAGATCCCACGGTGCCACTGGAGGCACACAAGGGGCTGTATATGCAATACTCCCTTGACAAACGTCTGGACTTCAGGAATTGAAGCCAATTTTTTTTTTGGAAGAAAATCTACAGGGCCGAAACTTGAACCTTAATGGACCCCAATTTGAGGCTCATAGACACTCCTGTTTTCAGGAAGTGCAGAAATCGACCTAGTTGAAATTTTTTCGTGGGGCCTTCCTGGCCTCACCCACGCAACATATTTTCACCACATGTGGTGATAACGTTGTGCGGTCACCTTCTTCCTGGCTTTGACCAGGGTAGGTATGACCTCTTCCGGAATGCCTTTTCCCTTAGGATCCGGTGTTCAACCGCCATGCCGTCAAACGCAGTCACGGTAAGTCTTGGAACAGACAAGGTCCCTGCTGGAGCAGGTCCTTTCTTAGAGGCAGATGCCACGGTTCCTCTTGGAACAGACATGGTTCTTGCTGAAAGCAAATCCCATCTTAGCTCCCGAGGCCATTAGTCCTCTGTGAGCATCTCTTGAAGTTCCGGGTACCAAGTCCCTCTTGGCCAATCCGGAGCCACGAGTATAGTTCTTACTCCTCTACGTCTTATAATTCTCAATACCTTGGATATGAGAAGCAGAAGAGGGAACACATACACCGACTGTTACACCCACGGTGTTACCAGGACGTCCACAGCTATCGCCTGAAGGTCTCGTGACCTGGCGCAATACCTGTCCCGTTTTTTGTTCGGGCGGGACGCCATCATTTCCACCTTTGGTCTTTCCCAACGGTTCACAATCATGCGGAAAACTTCCCGATGAAGTTCCCACTCTCCCGGGTGGAGGTCGTGCCTGCTGAGGAAGTCTGCTTCCCAGTCGTCCACTCCCGGAATGAACACTGCTGACAGTGCTATCACATGATTTTCCGTCTAGCGAAAAATCCTTGCAGTTTTGACCACTGCCCTCCTGCTTCTTGTGCCGCCCTATCTGTTTACGTGGGCGACTGCCGTGATGTTATCCCACTGGATCAATACCGGCTGACCTTGAAGCAGAGGCCTTGCTAAGCTTATAGCATTACAAATTTGCTCTTAGCTCCAGTAAATTTATGTGGAGAGAATTCTCCAGACTTGATCACACTCCCTGGAAATTTTTTCCCTGTGTGACTGCTCCCCAGCCTCTCAGGCTGGCCTCCGTGGTTACCAGCATCCAATCCTGAATGCCGAATCTGCGGCCCTCTAGAAGATGAGCACTCTGTAATCACCACAGGAGAGACACCCTTGTCCTTGGA
Source organism: Pseudophryne corroboree (assembly GCF_028390025.1). Lineage (NCBI taxonomy): Eukaryota > Metazoa > Chordata > Amphibia > Anura > Myobatrachidae > Pseudophryne > Pseudophryne corroboree. The sequence goes on from NC_086444.1 coordinate 985,602,031, forward strand.
TATAGGGTTATCCGCTGATGCATCTGAAGATGCGATCCGGACCATTTGTCCAGCAGATCCCACTGAAGAGTTCTTGCGTGAAATCTGCCGAATGGAAGCGCTTCGTAATAAGCCACCATTTTTTACCAGGACTCTTGTGCAATGATGCACTGACACTTTTCCTGGTTTTAGGAGGATCCCGATTAGCTCGGATAACTCCCTGGCTTTCTCCTCTGGGAGAAACACCCTTTTCCTGGACTGTGTCCAGAATCATCCCTAGGACCAGCAGACGTGTCGTCGGAACAACTGCGGTTTTGGAATATTTAGAATCCACCCGTGCTGTCGTAGAACTACTTGAGATAGTGCTACTCCGACCTCCAACTGTTCTCTGGACCTTGTTCTTATCAGGAGGTCGTCCATTTTCTTTGAAGACGAATCCTCATTTCGGTCATTACCTTGGTAAAGACCCGGGGTGCCTTGGACACTCCAACGGCATCGTCTGAAACTGATAGTGACAGTTCTGTACCACGAACCTGAGGTACCCTTGGTGAGAAAAGCAAATTTTGGGACATGGAGGTAAGCATCCCTGATGTCCCGGGACACCATATAGTCCCCTTGTTCCCAGTTCGCTATCACTGCTCTGAGTGACTCCATCTGGATTTGAACCCTTGTAAGTGTTCAAATTTTTCAGATTTAGAATCGGTCTCACCTAGCCTTCTGGCTTCAGTACCACCCTATAGTGTGGAACAATACCCCTTTCCTTGTTGTAGGAGGGGTAATTTTATTATCACCTGCTGGGAATACAGCTTGTGAATTGTTTTCAATACTGCCTCCCTGTCGGAGGGGGACATTGGTACAGCAGACTACAGGAACCTGCGAGGGGGGAAACGCCTCGACATTCCAATCTGTGCCCCTTTGATACTACTTGTAGGATCCAGGGGTCCTGTACGGTCCCAGCGTCATGCTGAGAACTTAGTAGAAGCGGTGGAGGGCTTCTGTTACTGGGAATGGACTGCCTGCTGCAGTCTTCTTCCCTTTCCTCTATCCCTGGGCAGATATCTTATAGGGACGAAAAGACTGAGGCTGAAAAGACGGTGTCTTTTTCTGCAGAGATGTGACTTAGGGTAAAAAACAGTGGATCTTCCAGCAGTTGCCGTGGCCACCAGGTCCCATGGACCGACCCCAAATAACTCCTCCCCTTTTATACGGCAATACATCTTTGTGCCGTTTGGAATCTGCATCCCCTGACCACTGTCGTGTCCATAAACATCTTCTTGCAGATATGGACATCGCATTTACTCTTGATGCCAGAGTGCAAATATCCCTCTGCGCATCTCGTATATATAGAAATGCATCCTTTAAATGCTCTATAGTCAATAAAATACTGTCCCTGTCAAGGGTATCAATATTTTTAGTCAGGGAATCCGACCAAGCCACCTCAGCTCTGCACATCCAGGCTGAGGCGATCGCTGGTCACAGTATAACACCAGCATGTGTGTGTATACTTTTTAGGATATTTTTCTGATAAGCATGTGAGCGCCTTATCCACCCTGAGGGGTGTTTCCCAATGCGCCTTAACTTCTGGCGGGAAAGGGTATACCGCCAATAATTTTCTATCGGGGGAAACCCACGCATCATCACACACTTCATTTAATTTATCTGATTCAGGAAAAACTACAGGTAGTTTTTTCACCTCACACATAATACCCTTCTTTGTGGTACTTGGAGTATCAGAAATATGTAACACCTCCTTCATTGCCCTTAACGTGTGGCCCTAAAGGAAAATACGTTTGTTTCTTCACCGTCGACACTGAAATCAGTGTCCGTGTCTGGGTCTATGTCGACCGACTGAGGTAAATGGGCGTTTTTACAAGCCCCTGACGGTGTCTGAGACGCCTGGACCGGTACTAATTTGTTCGCCGGCCGTCTCATGTCGTCAACCCACTTGCAGCGTGTTGACATTATCACGTAATTCCATAAGTAAGCCATCCATTCCGGTGTCGACTCCCTAGAGAGTGACATCACCATTACAGGCAATTTGCTCCGCCTCCTCACCAACATTTTCCTCATACATGTCGACACACACGTACCGACATACAGCACACACATAGGGAATGCTCTGATAGAGGACAGGACCCACTAGCCCTTTGGGGAGACAGAGGGAGAGTTTGCCAGCACACACCAAAATGCTATAATTATACAGGGACAACCCTTATATAAGTGTTCCTCCCATATAGCATTTAATATATATGTATATCGCCAAATCAGTGCCCCCCCTCTCTGTTTTAACCCTGTTTCTGTAGTGCAGTGCAGGGGAGAGCCTGGGAGCCTTCCCCTCAGCCTTTCTGTGAGGGAAAATGGCGCTGTGTGCTGAGGAGAATAGGCCCCGCCCCCTTTTCGGCGGGCTTCTTCTCCGGAGATTGTGAAGTCTGGCAGGGGTTAAATACATCCATATAGCCTCAAGGGCTATATGTGATGTATTTTTCGCCATACAGGTATTCTACATTGCTGCCAGGGCGCCCTGCACCCTCCGTGATCGCTGTGGGAAGTGTGCTGACAGACAATGGCGCACAGCTGCAGTGCTGTGCGCTACCTGAGGAAGACTGAAAAGTCTTCTGCCGCCTGGTTCCGGACCTCTTCAATCTTCAGCATCTGCAAGGGGGTCGGCGGCGCGGCTCCGGGACGAACCCCAGGGCGAGACCTGTGTTCCGACTCCCTCTGAAGCTAATGGTGTCCAGTAGCCTAAGAATCCAATCCATCCTGCACGCAGGTGAGTTGAAATTCTCTCCCCTAAGTCCCTCGATGCAGTGAGCCTGTTGCCAGCAGGACTCACTGAAAATAAAGAACCTAAAAACTTTTTCTAAGCAACTCTTTAAGAGAGCCACCTAGATTGCACCCTTCTCGGACGGGCACAAAAACCTAACTGAGGCTTGGAGGAGGGTCATAGGGGGAGGAGCCAGTACACACCATGTGATCCTAAAAGCTTGCTTTTGTGCCCTGTCTCCTGCGGAGCCGCTATTCCCCATGGTCCTGACGGAGTCCCCAGCATCCACTAGGACGTTAGAGAAATATATATATATATATATATATGTATTGTACTACGTTGTCCAAGGCCTGTATGGCCAATCTATAAGATACCCCTTACTATGGTAGTTCCTCAGCAAGCCGTAGGGCACGAGGAACAGTAGAAATAGCTTGTGCTGTCGGCGGGAAACCAAGTACTCATGAGGACTAGAGGGCTCTCGTGGCCCCTGGGGCTCCTGTACAGCTGTGCTGTAGACATTGGCGGCGCAGTGGAGAAGGAGGGGGTCTCTAACGAGCGATAGCACATTGAAGAGCAGAGAGCCGGGGGAGCTGATACCGGCGCGGCTAGCCAGAGCCATGAAGAGCAGAGAGCCGGGGGAGCTGATACCGGCGTGGCTAGCCAGAGCCGTAAAGAGCAGAGAGCCGGGGGAGCTGAGACCGGCGCGGCTAGCCAGAGCCATGAAGAGCGGAGAGCCAGGGGAGCTGAGACCGGCGTGGCTAGCCAGAGCCGTGAAGAGCGGAGAGCCGGGGGAGCTGAGACCGGCACGGCTAGCGAGAGCCGTGAAGAGCAGAGAGCCAAGGGAGCTGAGACTGGCGCGGCTAGCGAGAGCCATGAAGATTCAGGTAGCAGTTACCGGCACCAGGGAGCAGCAAGAGGACACATGATCATCACCGCTGGGAGAGGGCAGCCTACTGACAGAGCAAGCAGCGCAGCTGATTCCCATAACTGTCTAGGCAAATAAGTATCACAGAGATGCTTCACTGCCCACCAATGAAAGGCTAAGTGCGCGGGGCTACCCCTATTGATACAGTGAGTGTCAGGAGGCACTCACCAAAGACAACTGAGGTCTGTAACTTTATTTCTATTGCGCACCTTTTTCACTAGAGACACTAAACCCAGAACAGTGTACTGTTACCACAGTAAAATCTTAATAGAACTTATTATTATCTTCAACCTTCCTACAAGTCCTGACCCATTTAACTCTATATTGTGAGGACTGACAAACTAAAGGCAGGGCTAAGGGAAATTACTAGTGAAATAAGGAGGAGGAATCATATAGCCTAAACTCTACAATTGACTATCTAATCTTACATTGCTTCAGGATACTAAATGCATAGAGTACGGCTCAGGAGGATTTATCCTTAGACCTCTACATGACTAAAATATCACATAGCTGCAGTCATTTAGTCTAGACTAAGGGAATACATTGTATATTACATGTGGCATTACACCATCAGTGGAGTGCCAAGTGGATACAGATAACAGGAAGAGAAACATTGTGTTAACTTGAGATGTCAGCTTAACAAAGCGTCCAGCTACTGTTACCAAAAATGTTGAATAGCTACAGAAGGCTAGAGGAAAATTATAACTAAGGAGCACCAGCTATCTTGAGTTAAGAGTAACGGAGACTTATTCTTACAGCATTTCTGCTAAGTTAACCTGAATAAAAATACTTTAAATTCTGTACAGAAATAAATAGTATTACACTGTATATGCATATATAATTGAACACTAGCTACGACCCTATTGTTTATCCCGGATATAATCAACTCGTCAGGGTGTGGACTTGATTATATATATATATATATATATATATATATATATATATACATTTTTGGACTTTTTAAAAGTATTGGACTGATGCTGTATAGGGGTTATAAATATGAATTGATGTCTATTAGTATAACTATATATATTAATTAATTCAGTCTAACAAAAATATTGGATTGGTTATAACGTATAGAGGATAACAATATATGTATCTATTAATATATGTATTTATAAAAATATAGTATTGATGTCTATAAGTAAAATATCAATTTGATGATGTCTAGTGTATTACATACCTGTTTACGTCTTGAAATAACTCGCTAAAGGTATAGGATTCCCTTCCATTAGACCTGTAAAGTAAGAATATATTTATTATTAGGAAGGGAGGTGTACTTAATTCAAGATATACATATATAGTAAAGTACAGGGTGTTCCCAAGTCTACCCTGAACCTAATTCATATTTAGTGAATAAGAAAAAGATTTGGGTGGAGGCACAGTTTTGAGGAGTACCTTATATTGTTATTACAACCCCCCATTGAGTAGGGTTACATAAGTATTAAAATAAGGGCGCAGTGTGTGCAATGTATAGAAACGCCAATGCGCACAGCATTAAATCACTGCTGCGAGTGACAAGGGGCCTCCCAACTACACCCCCACCGTGGGATACTGTATTAGGGGTTGATTTACCCATCTGAGTCTCACGCAGTAGCGGATTTACCGCTAAGCAACACAGGCGTCTGCTTAGGGCCCCAACAGGTCCCAGGGGCCCCGCCAACAAGATTTGAATACAGAGACGCCATCAGGGAAGGATTGCTGGGACGGCCGGACAGAGAGGAGGGCCCGCACCTGGCTGACACTGTCTCACTGGATAAGCAGGGACCCTCCCCTTCAGAAGCCTCCGGGCCCTGCCTTCCCCCTGCACCCGTCACCCAGTCACACATTAACTCATGCTACTACTTAACATAGTACTGCTGCTGCTGCTGCCTGTTTTACCTGTGGAAGCCGTTGCTATGGGTCTGACTGCCTCTGGTCCCCTCTTCCCCTGTACCCATTCACCCAGCACCCCTCTCTGAGTGCATTCTGCACTGTGCCCACTGCGGTAGTACCACTGTTGCCAGTCTCATTTTCCACATTGGACAGACACTACTGCTGCTGAGCTCACTGTCACAGAGCTCAGCTCTACCATGCCCTAAAGCCATCCGGTGAGTAGTGCTGGGAGTTTAAAATGCACTAATTGCTAGAGATGAGCGGGTTCGGTTCTCTGAGAACCAAACTCTACCGAACATCACGTCCTGAGCCCGGATCCGAGTCCGGCTCGGGTTTTCCCGCCTGACTCGGAAACCAGAATGAGGCAAAACTTCATCATCCCACTGTCGGATTCTCGTGGGTTTTGGATTCCATATAAAGAGCCGTACATCACCGCCATTTTCACTCCAGTCCTGGAGAGTATAGCAAGAGGACGGGTCTTTCTCCTCAGTGTCTGTCTGTGCGGGAAAGTGGTATGGTGACCTGCTCTGTCTTATGTGTGTCATTCCAGTGCTGTGTTGTGCTGCATCAGTCCAGTGGTGATGTCTTGTGCTGCATCAGTCCAGTCACAGTGGTGGTGTCCTCTGCTGCCATATGTCAAGTGCTGCTGTATAAGTCCAATCCAGAGGTGATGTGTTGTGCTGCATCAGCCCAGTGGTGATGTCTTGTGCTGCATCAGTCCAGTCACAGTGGTGGTGTCCTCTGCTGCCATATGTCCAGTGCTGCTGTATAAGTACAGTCCAGAGGTGCTGTATTGTACTGCATCAGTCCAGTGGTAGTGTCTTGTACTGCAGCAATCCAGTCACAGTGGTGGTGTCCTCTGCTGCTATATGTCCAGTGCTGCTGTATAAGTCCAGTCCATTGCAGTGGTGTTGTGTTATCCTGCATTAGGCCAGTGGTGGTGTCCCTGTGCTGCTGTATAAGTTCAGTGGTACTGCTGTATAAATCCAGCGATACTGCCATAGAGTATATGTCCAGTGGTACTGCCGTATATGTCCAGTGGTACTACTGTATAAATCCAGTGGTACTGCCATATAAATCCAGTCCAGTGGTACTGCTGTATATGTTCAGTGATACTGCCATATATGTCCAGTGGTACTGCCATATAAGTTCAGGGGTGCTGTCCTGTGCTGTATATTATTTACTCCAAATAAAGCGGTTATTAATATTTAATCCAAATAATTTTTACAGGGTTTGCCCTGTGTGGTGTAGAGGTGCGCTCTCCTGTGCTGCATTTTATTATATAACTCCAGAAAAATAATGGAGAACAAAAATTTGGAGGATAAAATAGGGAAAGATCAAGAACCACTTCCTCCTACTGCTGCTACTTCCACTGCTGTTGTTGCTGCTGGGAGTCGATCGTCATCCCAAAGGGGAAGTCGGAAGACCACTTGTACTACTTCAACTAAGCAAATGATTGTCCAACAATCCTTTGCGAGGAAGATTAAATATGACAGCAGTCTTCCTGTTGCAAAGCGGATAACTGAGGCCTTGACAGCTATGTTGGTGTTAGACGTGCGTCCGGTATCCGCCATTAGTGCAGTGGGATTGCAGTGCTACTCCTAGATGGGCCAGGTGTTTGTGCCGCACCCTTGTGTCGCTTAGCTTAGTCATACAGCTACCTCATTGCTCCTCTTTTACTTCTTTGCATGATGTGCTGTATGGGGACTAGTTTTTTTTAAGTGTCATCCCGTCTGCCACTGCAGTGCCACTCCTAGATGGGCTAAGTGTTTGTGTCGCACACTTGTGTTGCTTAGCTTAGTCATACAGCTACATCATTGCACCTCTTTTACTTCTTTGCATGATGTGCTGTTTGGGGACTAGTTTTTTTAAGTGCCATCCTGTCTGCCACTGCAGTGCCACTCCTAGATGGGCTAGGTGTTTGTGCCACTTAGCTTAGTCATACAGGCTCCTGTGCCGCAGCTTCCCCCCCCCCCCCCTGCCCGGTGGCGAGTCCCTCTGCAGCCGAGTGGAGTGCAGGGAACACACAGCAGCCAAAGGGCAGAGCCTCCCATCTGATGTAACCTGTATGGGTGGGTGTTTCTCCCAAATCAGCTGTGGGATGGGTGTGATAGACCTGCCACTAACCCAATGAGAGCTCCTAGCCACGCCCAGTCACAGAGTCACAGATCTGGGCTAATATATAGGAGATTTTACACTAGATAATATTTACCCCTTTTTTTCAAGTGAGGTGCATAACATTGTGGTGAGAAGGGCTCCACCGGTATGTGTATAGAGAGATTGATTAAGTGGGGAATTAAATTTTGGGCGAAGAAATTTGCCTGGACAAGTTAGCGCACCTTATGGCCATAGGGTAACATGCACATTTCAGCAAATAGGGGTGCGAATCGGTCGTGTAAAGGGTACAAGTCGGGCTGCCGTTGCAGACATTTAAAAGCCGCTGCAATAGCAGTTCGCCGACAATTTAATTCCCCACTAAAGTACATATGTGGAACCCACTCCCCCTTTTACAATTTCTGCCTTTGCTCCTGGCCTGCTCTTCTTTTTCCCATCTTTTCTCTAGAGATGAGCGGGTTCGGTTCCTCGGAATCCGAACCCGCCCGAACTTCATGTTTTTTTACACGGGTCCGAGCGACTCGGATCTTCCCGCCTTGCTCGGTTAACCCGAGCGTGCCCGAACGTCATCATGACGCTGTCGGATTCTCGCGAGGCTCGGATTCTATCGCGAGACTCGGATTCTATATAAGGAGCCGCGCGTCGCCGCCATTTTCACACGTGCATTGAGATTGATAGGGAGAGGACGTGGCTGGCGTCCTCTCCATTTAGATTAGAAGAGAGAGAGTGAGATTGAGACAGAGACACTTGATTTACTGGAGCTTAGGAGTACTAGAGAGTGCAGAGTTTACTAGTGACTGACCACTGACCAGTGACCACCAGTGCAGTTTTATTTAATATAATCCGTTCTCTGCCTGAAAAAAACGATACACAGTGACTCAGTCACATACCATATCTGTGCTCAGCCCAGTGTGCTGCATCATCTATGTATAATATCTGACTGTGCTCACACAGCTTAATTGTGGGGGAGACTGGGGAGCAGTTATAGGTTATAGCAGGAGCCAGGAGTACATACATATTATTAAAATTAAACAGTGCACACTTTTTCTGCAGGCAGGAGTGCCACTGCCAGTGTGACTGACCAGTGACCTGACCACACTGACCACCAGTATAGTATACTATATTGTGATTGCCTGAAAAAGTTAAACACTCGTCGTGTGACTTGTGTGGTGTTTTTTTTTTAATTCTATAAAAAACTCATTCTGCTGACAGACAGTGTCCAGCAGGTCCGTCATTATATAATATATACCTGTCCGGCTGCAGTAGTGATATATATATATTTTTTATATCATTATTTATCATCCAGTCGCAGCAGACACAGTACGGTAGTTCACGGCTGTAGCTACCTCTGTGTCGGCACTCGGCAGTCCATCCATAATTGTATACCACCTACCCGTGGTTTTTTTTTCTTTCTTCTTTATACATACTACATCTCATTATCATCCAGTCTATATTAGCAGCAGACACAGTACAGTACGGTAGTCCACGGCTGTAGCTACCTCTGTGTCGGCACTCGGCAGTCCATCCATAATTGTATACCACCTACCCGTGGTTTTTTTTTCTTTCTTCTTTATACATACTACATCTCATTATCATCCAGTCTATATTAGCAGCAGACACAGTACGGTAGTCCACGGCTGTAGCTACCTCTGTGTCGGCACTCGGCAGTCCGTCCATAATTGTATACCACCTACCCGTGGTTTTTTTTTCTTTCTTCTTTATACATACATACTACATCTCATTATCAACCAGTCTATATTAGCAGCAGACACAGTACAGTACGGTAGTCCACGGCTGTAGCTACCTCTGTGTCGGCACTCGGCAGTCCATCCATAATTGTATACCACCTACCCGTGGTTTTTTTTTCTTTCTTCTTTATACATACTACATCTCATTATCAACCAGTCTATATTAGCAGCAGACACAGTACAGTACGGTAGTCCACGGCTGTAGCTACCTCTGTGTCGGCACTCGGCAGTCCATCCATAATTGTATACCACCTACCCGTGGTTTTTTTTTCTTTCTTCTTTATACATACATACTACATCTCATTATCATCCAGTCTATATTAGCAGAAGACACAGTACAGTACGGTAGTCCACGGCTGTAGCTACCTCTGTGTCGGCACTCGGCAGTCCATCCATAATTGTATACCACCTACCCGTGGTTTTTTTTTCTTTCTTCTTTATACATACTACATCTCATTATCATCCAGTCTATATTAGCAGCAGACACAGTACAGTACGGTAGTCCACGGCTGTAGCTACCTCTGTGTCGGCACTCGGCAGTCCATCCATAATTGTATACCACCTACCCGTGGTTTTTTTTTCTTTCTTCTTTATACATACATACTACATCTCATTATCAACCAGTCTATATTAGCAGCAGACACAGTACAGTACGGTAGTCCACGGCTGTAGCTACCTCTGTGTCGGCACTCGGCAGTCCGTCCATAATTGTATACCACCTACCCGTGGTTTTTTTTTTCTTCTTTATACATACATACTACATCTCATTATCATCCAGTCTATATTAGCAGCAGACACAGTACAGTACGGTAGTCCACGGCTGTAGCTACCTCTGTGTCGGCACTTGGCAGTCCATCCATAATTGTATACCACCTACCCGTGTTTTTTTTTTCTTTCTTCTTTATACATACTACATCTCATTATCAACCAGTCTATATTAGCAGCAGACACAGTACAGTACGGTAGTCCACGGCTGTAGCTACCTCTGTGTCGGCACTCGGCAGTCCGTCCATAATTGTATACCACCTACCCGTGTTTTTTTTTTCTTTCTTCTTTATACATACATACTACATCTCATTATCATCCAGTCTATATTAGCAGCAGACACAGTACAGTACGGTAGTCCACGGCTGTAGCTACCTCTGTGTCGGCACTCGGCAGTCCATTCATAATTGTATACTAGTATCCATCCATCTCCATTGTTTACCTGAGGTGCCTTTTAGTTGTGCCTATTAAAATATGGAGAACAAAAATGTTGAGGTTCCAAAATTAGGGAAAGATCAAGATCCACTTCCACCTCGTGCTGAAGCTGCTGCCACTAGTCATGGCCAAGACGATGAAATGCCAGCAACGTCGTCTGCCAAGGCCGATGCCCAATGTCATAGTACAGAGCATGTCAAATCCAAAACACCAAATATCAGTAAAAAAAGGACTCCAAAACCTAAAATAAAATTGTCGGAGGAGAAGCGTAAACTTGCCAATATGCCATTTACCACACGGAGTGGCAAGGAACGGCTGAGGCCCTGGCCTATGTTCATGGCTAGTGGTTCAGCTTCACATGAGGATGGAGGCACTCAGCCTCTCGCTAGAAAAATGAAAAGACTCAAGCTGGCAAAAGCAGTAGCACCGCAAAGAACTGTGCGTTCTTCGAAATCCCAAATCCACAAGGAGAGTCCAATTGTGTCGGTTGCGATGCCTGACCTTCCCAACACTGGACGTGAAGAGCATGCGCCTTCCACCATTTGCACGCCCCCTGCAGGTGCTGGAAGGAGCACCCGCAGTCCAGTTCCTGATAGTCAGATTGAAGATGTCAGTGTTGAAGTACACCAGGATGAGGAGGATATGGGTGTTGCTGGCGCTGGGGAGGAAATTGACCAGGAGGATTCTGATGGTGAGGTGGTTTGTTTAAGTCAGGCACCCGGGGAGACACCTGTTGTCCGTGGGAGGAATATGGCCGTTGACATGCCTGGTGAAAATACCAAAAAAATCAGCTCTTCGGTGTGGAACTATTTCAACAGAAATGCGGACAACAGGTGTCAAGCCGTGTGTTCCCTTTGTCAAGCTGTAATAAGTAGGGGTAAGGACGTTAACCACCTCGGAACATCCTCCCTTATACGTCACCTGCAGCGCATTCATAATAAGTCAGTGACAAGTTCAAAAACTTTGGGTGACAGCGGAAGCAGTCCACTGACCAGTAAATCCCTTCCTCTTGTAACCAAGCTCACGCAAACCACCCCACCAACTCCCTCAGTGTCAATTTCCTCCTTCCCCAGGAATGCCAATAGTCCTGCAGGCCATGTCACTGGCAATTCTGACGAGTCCTCTCCTGCCTGGGATTCCTCCGATGCATCCTTGCGTGTAACGCCTACTGCTGCTGGCGCTGCTGTTGTTGCTGCTGGGAGTCGATGGTCATCCCAGAGGGGAAGTCGTAAGCCCACTTGTACTACTTCCAGTAAGCAATTGACTGTTCAACAGTCCTTTGCGAGGAAGATGAAATATCACAGCAGTCATCCTGCTGCAAAGCGGATAACTGAGGCCTTGACAACTATGTTGGTGTTAGACGTGCGTCCGGTATCCGCCGTTAGTTCACAGGGAACTAGACAATTTATTGAGGCAGTGTGCCCCCGTTACCAAATACCATCTAGGTTCCACTTCTCTAGGCAGGCGATACCGAAAATGTACGCGGACCTCAGAAAAAGACTCACCAGTGTCCTAAAAAATGCAGCTGGACCCAATGTCCACTTAACCACGGACATGTGGACAAGTGGAGCAGGGCAGGGTCAGGACTATATGACTGTGACAGCCCACTGGGTAGATGTATGGACTCCCGCCGCAAGAACAGCAGCGGCGGCACCAGTAGCAGCATCTCGCAAACGCCAACTCTTTCCTAGGCAGGCTACGCTTTGTATCACCGCTTTCCAGAATACGCACACAGCTGAAAACCTCTTACGGCAACTGAGGAAGATCATCGCGGAATGGCTTACCCCAATTGGACTCTCCTGTGGATTTGTGGCATCGGACAACGCCAGCAATATTGTGTGTGCATTAAATATGGGCAAATTCCAGCACGTCCCATGTTTTGCACATACCTTGAATTTGGTGGTGCAGAATTTTTTTAAAAACGACAGGGGCGTGCAAGAGATGCTGTCGGTGGCCAGAAGAATTGCGGGACACTTTCGGCGTACAGGCACCACGTACAGAAGACTGGAGCACCACCAAAAACTACTGAACCTGCCCTGCCATCATCTGAAGCAAGAAGTGGTAACGAGGTGGAATTCAACCCTCTATATGCTTCAGAGGTTGGAGGAGCAGCAAAAGGCCATTCAAGCCTATACAATTGAGCACGATATAGGAGGTGGAATGCACCTGTCTCAAGCGCAGTGGAGAATGATTTCAACGTTGTGCAAGGTTCTGATGCCCTTTGAACTTGCCACACGTGAAGTCAGTTCAGACACTGCCAGCCTGAGTCAGGTCATTCCCCTCATCAGGCTTTTGCAGAAGAAGCTGGAGACATTGAAGGAGGAGCTAACACGGAGCGATTCCGCTAGGCATGTGGGACTTGTGGATGGAGCCCTTAATTCGCTTAACAAGGATTCACGGGTGGTCAATCTGTTGAAATCAGAGCACTACATTTTGGCCACCGTGCTCGATCCTAGATTTAAAGCCTACCTTGGATCTCTCTTTCCGGCAGACACAAGTCTGCTGGGGTTGAAAGAACTGCTGGTGAGAAAATTGTCAAGTCAAGCGGAACGCGACCTGTCAACATCTCCTCCTTCACATTCTCCCGCAACTGGGGGTGCGAGGAAAAGGCTCAGAATTCCGAGCCCACCCGCTGGCGGTGATGCAGGGCAGTCTGGAGCGACTGCTGATGCTGACATCTGGTCCGGACTGAAGGACCTGACAATGATTACGGACATGTCGTCTACTGTCACTGCATATGATTCTCTCAACATTGAAAGAATGGTGGAGGATTATATGAGTGACCGCATCCAAGTAGGCACGTCACACAGTCCGTACTTATACTGGCAGGAAAAAGAGGCAATTTGGAGGCCCTTGCACAAACTGGCTTTATTCTACCTAAGTTGCCCTCCCACAAGTGTGTACTCCGAAAGAGTGTTTAGTGCCGCCGCTCACCTTGTCAGCAATCGGCGTACGAGGTTACATCCAGAAAATGTGGAGAAGATGATGTTCATTAAAATGAATTATAATCAATTCCTCCGCGGAGACATTGACCAGCAGCAATTGCCTCCACAAAGTACACAGGGAGCTGAGATGGTGGATTCCAGTGGGGACGAATTGATAATCTGTGAGGAGGGGGATGTACACGGTGATATATCGGAGGATGATGATGAGGTGGACATCTTGCCTCTGTAGAGCCAGTTTGTGCAAGGAGAGATTAATTGCTTCTTTTTTGGGGGGGTCCAAACCAACCCGTCATATCAGTCACAGTCGTGTGGCAGACCCTGTCACTGAAATGATGGGTTGGTTAAAGTGTGCATGTCCTGTTTATACAACATAAGGGTGGGTGGGAGGGCCCAAGGACAATTCCATCTTGCACCTCTTTTTTCTTTTATTTTTCTTTGCGTCATGTGCTGTTTGGGGAGGGTTTTTTGGAAGGGCCATCCTGCGTGACACTGCAGTGCCACTCCTAGATGGGCCCGGTGTTTGTGTCGGCCACTAGGGTCGCTTATCTTACTCACACAGTCAGCTACCTCATTGCGCCTCTTTTTTTCTTTGCGTCATGTGCTGTTTGGGGAGGGTTTTTTGGAAGGGACATCCTGCGTGACACTGCAGTGCCACTCCTAGATGGGCCCGGTGTTTGTGTCGGCCACTAGGGTCGCTTATCTTACTCACACAGTCAGCTACCTCATTGCGCCTCTTTTTTTCTTTGCGTCATGTGCTGTTTGGGGAGGGTTTTTTGGAAGGGACATCCTGCGTGACACTGCAGTGCCACTCCTAGATGGGCCCGGTGTTTGTGTCGGCCACTAGGGTCGCTTATCTTACTCACACAGTCAGCTACCTCATTGCGCCTCTTTTTTTCTTTGCGTCATGTGCTGTTTGGGGAGGGTTTTTTGGAAGGGCCATCCTGCGTGACACTGCAGTGCCACTCCTAGATGGGCCCGGTGTTTGTGTCGGCCACTAGGGTCGCTTATCTTACTCACACAGTCAGCTACCTCATTGCGCCTCTTTTTTTCTTTGCGTCATGTGCTGTTTGGGGAGGGTTTTTTGGAAGGGACATCCTGCGTGACACTGCAGTGCCACTCCTAGATGGGCCCGGTGTTTGTGTCGGCCACTAGGGTCGCTTATCTTACTCACACAGTCAGCTACCTCATTGCGCCTCTTTTTTTCTTTGCATCATGTGCTGTTTGGGGAGGGTTTTTTGGAAGGGACATCCTGCGTGACACTGCAGTGACACTCCTAGATGGGCCCGGTGTTTGTGTCGGCCACTAGGGTCGCTTATCTTACTCACACAGTCAGCTACCTCATTGCGCCTCTTTTTTTCTTTGCGTCATGTGCTGTTTGGGGAGGGTTTTTTGGAAGGGCCATCCTGCGTGACACTGCAGTGCCACTCCTAGATGGGCCTGGTGTTTGTGTCGGCCACTAGGGTCGCTTATCTTACTCACACAGTCAGCTACCTCATTGCGCCTCTTTTTTTCTTTGCGTCATGTGCTGTTTGGGGAGGGTTTTTTGGAAGGGACATCCTGCGTGACACTGCAGTGCCACTCCTAGATGGGCCCGGTGTTTGTGTCGGCCACTAGGGTCGCTTATCTTACTCACACAGTCAGCTACCTCATTGCGCCTCTTTTTTTCTTTGCGTCATGTGCTGTTTGGGGAGGGTTTTTTGGAAGGGACATCCTGCGTGACACTGCAGTGACACTCCTAGATGGGCCCGGTGTTTGTGTCGGCCACTAGGGTCGCTTATCTTACTCACACAGTCAGCTACCTCATTGCGCCTCTTTTTTTCTTTGCGTCATGTGCTGTTTGGGGAGGGTTTTTTGGAAGGGACATCCTGCGTGACACTGCAGTGCCACTCCTAGATGGGCCCGGTGTTTGTGTCGGCCACTAGGGTCGCTAATCTTACTCACACAGCTACCTCATTGCGCCTCTTTTTTTCTTTGCGTCATGTGCTGTTTGGGGAGGGTTTTTTGGAAGGGACATCCTGCGTGACACTGCAGTGCCACTCCTAGATGGGCCCGGTGTTTGTGTCGGCCACTAGGGTCGCTTATCTTACTCACACAGCGACCTCGGTGCAAATTTTAGGACTAAAAATAATATTGTGAGGTGTGAGGTATTCAGAATAGACTGAAAATGAGTGGAAATTATGGTTTTTGAGGTTAATAATACTTTGGGATCAAAATGACCCCCAAATTCTATGATTTAAGCTGTTTTTTAGGGTTTTTTGAAAAAAACACCCGAATCCAAAACACACCCGAATCCGACAAAAAAAATTCGGTGAGGTTTTGCCAAAACGCGGTCGAACCCAAAACACGGCCGCGGAACCGAACCCAAAACCAAAACACAAAACCCGAAAAATTTCAGGCGCTCATCTCTACTTTTCTCATGGCACACATACTCCATGTGCCTCTGAGACTGACCCAAAGTGATTCCTGACTTCAATAGACACTAAAGGCCAGTCCATGCTAGTCAATCCCCGCCGACGCCAATATTGGCGGTGGTGGGGATCCGGTGGGGTGTCGGCATCGGCAAGTGCATACACACTTGCCGATGCTGATAGAGAAGGCAGCAACAGCAGGGGGGGAACGACAAACCTCCCTCGTCTGTACATGTTTAAACGAGGGAGAGGGTCGTTAATGATGCGTGGGAGCACGCATTGTTAACGACATTGAGTACACACGATCGGCCCTTCTGAGCGAGATCTTTCACTTTCTCGTCTAGTGTGTATGTGGCTTTAAATCAATATGTAACACTCCTACTTCAGAGTGCCCAGAAAAACTCCAAGGTAGTGTCATTGGGGGTGATTCTACGATCAGCTTCCCTGACATGCGGGGGGACGCCCAGCACAGGACTAGTCCGCCCCGCATGTCAGGCCCTACCCCGTCGTACAAGTACAAAAGCATCGAACAGCGGTGAAGCTTTTGTACTGTAGGAGTATCTCCCAGCCAGCGCAGCTCCTGCACGCTGGTAGGGAGCTACTCGTCGCTGTGAGGGTCGCAGCGGCTGCATCCGCCCCCCCCAACATTCCGGGCACGTCTGCATTGCCCGGACCGTGCCCCCTAAACGGTGGACAAATGCCGCTGACCCGCACACTCCCGCCCAGCGACTGCCTCTGCCTGTCAATCAGGCAGAGGTGATCGCAGGGCTAAGACAGCTGTCGGCTGTCTGCTATGCGCCGGCACTGCAGTGCGCACTTCAGACCTGATCGCTGCTGTGCAAACACGCATAGCACCGATCAGGTCTGAATTAGCCCCATTGTTAATGTCAATTTAAAATAAAAAGTTAATTATACACTATTTTTCCCCCATCTCCTCTTTGTCTCTATCCCCGCTCACTCTGCTCTCTCTCCTATCTGCACCCTCTCTCTGCATCTCTCTCTCTCTGCTTCTCTCTCTCCTCTCTGTTCCCTCTCTCTCTCTTTCTGCTTCTCTCTTCTATGCCCCCTCTCTTCTCTCTCTGCTTCCCTCTCTTCTCTGTGCCCTCTCTCACATCTCTGTCCACTCTCTCTACTTCTTTCTTCTTCTCTCCTCTATGCCCCCCTCTCACCTCTCTCTGTTTCTCTGTCTCCTCTCTGCTCTCTCTCCTATCTTCCCCCTCTCTCTGCTTCCATCTCCTCTCTGCCTCCCTATACTCTTTCTATCTTCTCTGTGCGACTTTCTCCCTCTGCTTCTCTCCTTTCTGCCTCTCTTTCTCTCTCCTCTCTCCCTCTGCTTCTCTCTCTCCTCTCTCTGCCCCTCTATCTCTCTGCCTCTCTTACTTTCTCTCTTAAACTTCTTCCGCCAGCTCCCATCTCACTTTTTGTACCTGTCCATGGTCTCTCTCCCTCTTCTTTGATGTTGGCCCCCTTCTCTCTCTGAAACTGCAACACAAACCTATCACAGCGGGGGGATGTCCACTGCCAGCTCCCCCTGAAAGAAAAGTATAGATCCATCCCTGCTGGTGCTGTTGATCGGGGATGATTCTGCTTGTTTCCAGCCCCTGCCACCGGCAGCAGGGCAGCTACTAGAAGAGCTGCTGCTGTTGCAGAGGATGGAGATGAGCAGAATCTGCCCCTACTCCTGTTGCAGCCGTCTCATGGACGTGCGAGAGAAGGTGGCACATACACAGCAGGCGCAGCCAGAAATGGTAATGACAGGATACAGTGCTATGGATTGTATGACGAAGAGGGGCCCCAAATCAGTGTCTTGCTTACAGCCACATGAGGTCTAAATCCGCCTCTGATCTCACGTAGATCTTTTCAGATGCAAATGGGGAGTTTTTGCACACAATGCATGCACAGATGTGAGATTATGCATCTTTGCTTATGTCCATCCTATTCTGAATTGTATGTATAGTGACCGGATCTGTTTTTCCGTGAAATATGGCATTTTAGGATGTGAACAAGGCGGTGACAATGCAATTGCATGTAATCACCCTGGGAATGTTATGGGAATTTCACAGGTGTGTTTTAAAAACTCTGGGCCTAATTCATACTTGAATGCACATGATTTAGTAAGTGTGATTTTCTAGGTTACGGAATTGCTAATGTTAGCAAGTGAAGCTGCCACCCAGAAAAGAAGATAGACACCATCCAGGTCCATTGCACACTCATTTGCAACTGTACACATATACACAGCATATACGCAATAATGAGGAGCATTGACTGCCAGGGTATGACTACGCAGACTGGACACGGCAGTAGCAATGCAAGCACTATGGGGGTCATACAGACCCGATCGCTGCTGTGTGTTTTCGCACAGCAGCGATCGGGTCAGAACTGCACCGGCGCTGCAATGCTCAGGCGCGAGGCCCCACCAGCGACGGGGAACGATGGCCAGCGACGGGAAGGATAACAAAAGCAATTGAACCGGCGATCGCAAGAAGATTGACAGGAGGAGGCCGTTTGTGGGAGTCAACTGGCCGTTTCCAGGGAGTGTCCAGGAAAACGCAGGCGTGTCCAGGCGTTTGATGGGAGGGTTCCTGACGTCAGCTCCGGACCGGATCGTCATAGTGGAAGAGTAAGTCCTGAGCTGTGCAGAGACTGCACAAACTTTTGCACCCCTGCACATTGACTACTCCGTCCCCCTGTAGGTGGCGACTACCTGATCTCAGGGATGCAAAAAACGCATCCTAGCGATCAGGTCTGAATTAGGCCCTATGTTTTTATATGCGTATGATTGCAGCTGATGGCAGCTACACACCCCAGAAACAGCTACTTACGGCTGCTTTCATCTACAACCTATGTGTGTATGACTCAGAATCAGCCCCTTAGGCCAGTGATTCCCAAACTCTTTGGAATCACGCCGCCCTAGAGTATCAAAATAGTTTTCATGGCACCCCTATGCCAAAACTTGTCTTATTGAGAAATCCAGAAAAAAATATTAAATTAAGTAAATTGAATTTATATGTCATCCTTAAGTTCAGTTATGTGGTGAGGAACAAGATTCACTTCTGTTTCTCTACATATTTTATGATGGGAAGTCACAAGCACTGGTTTTGCATATTATATTGACCATAAATAATTTGAATTGGTCCTGGATCACCAACCCAGGGCACCGCTGCAAGTGCACACAGTTTGGGAACCCAGGGCCGTCTTAACAGCAGTGTGGGCCCCTGGGCACAACAATGCACTGGGGCCCCTACCTATCCTCCAGCGGTAGGGGTTGGGGGTGCTATCAGCGGCAGCTTTGATGTCCCATGGGCGGCAGGGGGTGTTCTATCTGTCGCTCAGCATGTACTGTAGGACCTGGAGCAGTGATTTCTGTTAATCCTTTACTGCACAGATGGGTCAGAAGTGAGTACACTAAACTGTAGAAGGTGGCATTGGGCTGAATGAAGAAGCCCTGGTACATAACTTCCAGGATGGTAGGGGTTTTTTAATGTGCAGGGGAGGGGTGGATAGTGGAGTTGGCTTAATATTCATCATTTTCCGGTGGGAGGACAGCTTGTTTGACTGCAGATATCTCCAGTACTTGGAAATAGATTTCTTAGCTTTCAATGGGATAAAAACACTAGACAGTCGCACCTTTCAGGAGGTACTGGGGACTTGGGGATCAGAGTTCAGGAGCCAGAGCAATCCACCAACGAAAATATAAAACTGTATACCTGGCGTGTGGAGCTGGAGCAGGGACCAGCTGCTGGAAGGCTGATATCTCTGGTTCTGGGCATAGTAGAGACAAGCTGCCAGTGTTCACCAAAAGGGGAGAGTCCCAGCTTTTGGAGTATACCATCAGAAAAACTGTAAGTCAAACAGAATCTGAGATATCTGGCTGGGTAGAGCAATTAACAGGCTTGGATGGAGACCACTGCTTTGAAGTCGGATATCTCTGGTTCCCCTGGCCCGATTTTCAAAAATATGGTACGCCTGGAAAGAGGGGACCCTCAGCTATCAGCCTAGGGCCCTTATACTCCTGGGGCCCTTGGGCAAGAGCCCATTGAGCCCATACGGAAAGACGGCCCTGTGGGAACCACTGCCTTAGGCTTCACTTACCTAGTCTCCAGGATTGCTTTAAGTGTATAACCTGGCTTGCTCCTGACTCTCCTTCCTGCATTAAATCTTGCCATATCCTGATCCATTCTGTAGATTTGTCTGTTGTAGTAAGGCCCGACAAGATACTGGAGTTCTGCAGAAGAGTTACTACTGAGATCATACACAGTTATATGTCAGTGCAGAACAGTATAATGGCTTTGAACCTAGTACTGGATCTGGAGATTCTGCTAGACCTGGTATAGCTTGGACTTGGCCATGGGGATAGCGGTACAACTGAGTCCTTAGAGAAGTTGCTGTGCAGGTGAGGGAATCTCATTCTTTGGGACATTTCTCAGAATTAGAAGTACCACATTGATAAGTACTATCTCTGGAGCATTTTTCAAGCAAGTATTTAGCAGAGCAGAAATATGCACACACTCGGTTCTACCCATATCGTACATGGTACCAGCTGTGTGGCAATATTAATGCCATATACTGTATGTATACAAAACAGAAAGACATTTGCTATCGGTGCTGACAATAATATACTGCAAATGTGTATGCATGTAGCAAATAAAATAATGGATTTCATCATATTTTGATCAAAACATTTAAGCCTGCACCCCATCGCTAAGGGACCCCAATTTTCTACACATCCCTACACTAGTATATACCATTACACTGCAGTTAAATGCACTCACCTCCCAGATACAGAGTGAAACATGTATACAGGGGCTGGCTTGTGAGCCACACCCAGCTGTGCCTTTCTAAGCCAGCCTGGTTGACTGTGGATATCAGTGGCTGCTAGCAGTGTGTGTGATGTCACATTGATTGTGACGGTCAGAAATGAAGTGCTCATCAATTGCGTGGTGTTGTCTGTTAGGAACTGCTGCTACGGGATGCCATTGTCACAGTGCAACAGATCCCAGCATTCACTTACTGGGTCTGTCGGCACTGATCTTGCAGTGACTGGTGGTCATCGGAGCCAGTTCTGGCCGACTCCTCACTATGGCTCTGTTACCGGCAGTAACAGGCTCCCATAGCTCCCATGGGTGTCAAGGCAGGTGGTGTTTGTGGATCCGTTGGACTCAGTCCAACCGAAGGAGCAGATGCCCCTGAGTGCTGGAAACAAGGAGGACGAAGATAATTCCTTTTCATATATTTATTGAGGACAACAGATATGAATGAGACTGCAGGGAGCTGGGGCTAATTAGTTCAGGACTGGGAAACTGCTGGGAAGCAAGTCACTGAATGATATGAGGCCGAGGCTGTATAACCGTGAAGAGTGTTCGTAGGTTGATATAAGGACAAGACTGAAGAATTGTGAAGTCAAGTTTGTAGATGATGCAGTGGCAAGACTGAAGAACTGTGAAGACTGGTTGCTGGAGGGTATGAAGACGAGGATGAAGAATGATGAACACTGGATGCTGAATGATATGAAGAGGTGAATGAAGAACTGTGAAAACTGGATGCTGGATGATTTGAAGACGTGGATGAAGAACTGTGAAAACTGGATGCTGGATGATTTGAAGACGTGGATAAAGAACTGTGAAAACTGGATGCTGAATGATTTGAAGACGTGGATGAAGAACTATGGAAACTGGATGCTTTGAAGACGTGGATGAAGAACTGTGAAAACTGGATACTAGATGATTTGAAGACGTGGATGAAGAACTGTGAAAACTGGATGCTGAATGATTTGCAGACGTGGATGAAGAATTGTAAAAACTGGATGCTGGATGATTTGAAGACATGGATGAAGAACTGTGAAAACTGGAGACTGGCGAACCACCACGGGGATCCTGCGGAATCCAAAGGCACCAGTGGGAGAGCGGGCGACTGTGACTGCACACGGGAGTACTGGTGGGCGTTGTACAGCGAGAGTCGGCAGAGGACTCGGAGAACCAGATGGGACAAATTAACCAGAGATGCACAGAACAAGCTGCGGGAGCACAGAGCTAAGGCACAGAGTAACTACCGCAAAGCACTGGCACAGAATGCAAAAATCACAGCCTACTTATAAGCAGCAGGGAATCAGGATTGGCTGTCACTCACCCATCACGCTCATTGGTGCTGCACTTTGGTCTCCAACATGGCTGCCCCCATACTGCAGACACACAGGGAAGCTTCGGCCACTAGGTCCTCCCTCCTGCCTTCCAGGAAGCCGTCACTCCCGCCGCCGACTGCGCCGCACTCACCTGCAGCCCAGCGCCGCAGACAGTCGACCGAGCCTGGACAGACCCCAGGACCCGCCGCCGCAGCGGTAAGTGCCGCGGCCTGACAATGGGGAAGTGTGTGCCTCTCTGTTTAAAATTTAAAGGCCCAGTAGCACCAAAACGTGATGTCATGTTTGGCTAAAATTTCAAGTTCCTCCCTTTAAAGGAAATCTCTGAATACTATGCAGTGCCACAGTGCAGGCTGACATACCATTCTCCAGCATCCTAGCCTTGTTTTTCCTTGTGCATTGCATACTATTATGCTGCTGATTAGTAGTTCCTCTGTGTGCTGGTCCTTGTCTGTTCATTGCCTGTTCCCGGCCTGGTTTCTGCCTATTCCTGTACCTGTGTTCCATCTGGTCCCATCCCAGTCTGCCGACTATGTTACTCAGTGGTGCAAGTATGCGGGTACGCTCGGGTATGTATGGAGTACCCTTTCGAATTTGACAGCAGGTACGCAGTACCACCTGCCACACACTTTGTACCCATGACCGCGATTACCACAATTATAATGTATCACCGAGCAACAAGACCATGGTGCTTGGCAGCATGACGAAGCCTCCCACTTTGTCAGGGTTATTGGGAGCACAACAGTAACATCATGATGTCACATCATGCTTCCTCCTTTGGCAGCCGTGGCTGGCACGAACAGAGGAGCTTGGGTGCACTTTCCAATGGCGTCCCTTGCTGGGTGCAACAGTGCAGCTGTTGCACTTCCCTCAGCTCGTGTGATGCCTCATCACACGAGCAATACTATATATTTCTATTGTAATGTGGACACTACTACATATTTCTATTATACCAGGGGCACTACTACAGTATAAATTCCTGTTATAATGGAGGCATTACTATATAGTGTTATTAAATTGGGTATCACTATATATTTCAATTATACTGGAGGCATTACTATATATGTATAGCCTTGCCTCCAGAGTACAAAGAAAAGGGGCTGTGTCATGTGGCCACGCCGCTAGTGTCATGTAGCCACTCCCCCTCATATCATGTGGCCGCGACCCTCACAACGCATGGCTATACCCTTTTTTCGGCACTCAGTACCACTAAGAAAATATTTCTACTTGCACCACTGATGTTACTGCACGCCTAACAATGGACACAGTGAAACCCAAATACCTTTGCGGGGGTCAATGGTGAAATCCCCCAGATCGTGATTCTGTGCCTTTGTTCTGGGTAGAGCACTTGAGCTCAATGCAAATCAAGTGACATTTTACATAGGAAGAAGTACACAAAAAAATTAAACAAATCACTTTGGTGCATTACCAGTTTACGCCAGCAGGAGGCAAGATAGTAAAAGATGCAGAACTCTTCTGAAAACATTTATGGAAGAAAGTTACTGTAAGTCTATGCTGTAGTGGCCTTGTTGAATGCTGAATAAAAGCAAGGTGGAAGGTACTTCTCTACCCTCTGTTCCCTTATACCACTTCAAAATAAATGTTGCACAACTTCAGCAGTATTACCCATGCACATGCACAGGGCAAAGTTTCCTATGGGCCATATATCCCTGGTTCTCACTGTCTACCCAAGACATACTTGCCTACCTGACCCTCTCCATGAGGGAGAAAATGCTCTGTTCCTGGACTTTCCTGGTAATGTATGATTGCCATCACCTGTGGTGAGCTAGTTAATTGACAAGAAAGGTGTTTCACCACAGGTGATGGCAATCATACATTACCAGGAAAGTCCAGGAACAGAGCATTTTCTCCCACATGGAGAGGGTCAGTGTGACAGGACGGTTCCGTACGAAAGCACTCACCGCTTTCGCGTCCCGTCCCCTGTGCACAGAAAGGAAGGTTAGGTCACACGGGACCTGAACACATAGGGGATTCCCACTTACCGTCAGTAACCGCCTGTTACTGACTCCACCCACTGCGCTGTGGGTGGGTTTATGCTGCCACCACCAAACTCCTAACCTGCCGTGGCGTTTGGAACCACGGTTCTGCTCTGTATGTGCCGACACACTGCGTTACCACACCTGTGTGGTGTTGACGAATGCTTGCTAGGCCTCTACCGGTAGCTGGCGGAAGGCGGAACTTAGAGACGTTAGGTGCTTCCCTGGACAGCCGGAGGACGGGGCTATGTTTGGCATAACCCTGTAGGTCACAAGATGAAGCAATCTTCTGGAGGCAGATGTTTATTTGCTCAATAATAGCCTTAAAAAAGACTCATCCCTATTGCTAGGGGCAACAGCATACAGCAAGATGTTCCAGCAGAATGAAGATGGTACAATACAATACACTCTGGAGGCACGCAGGCATCCTTTTTATGTCAATTTTCCACACAGTACAACAGGGGGTCATGTCCTCCCTGAGCCCTTTCTATCCAATCAGGATATTTTACAAAATACCAATAAATAAATGACATTTCAAAAGGAGATAAGTGCAATAAAACAATATCCTCCTTCCTGTCACCCAGACAACGTTTGGTATCAGATTAACATTCACTATTGATAAATTTATCACATAGCTTCAAAATACAAATGTTTCTGTCTCATTCACATCTCCAGGCAAACCCAGTGTTTGAGATTACAACAGGAAAGGCTGCAATACAAACAAACAGTCTTCCTTCCTGCATCTGCCATTCAGGGTTCGTATATCAATTAAATCAGGTACATGAAACAGGTTCCAAGCCCATAGAACCCATGATTAGCATCTTTCTCCAAGGAATTTACACATCAAAAGGTTTTGTCATTCACACCTCTCTGCTAGGACAGGACCATTAGCATGCCACTTCCTATTTCCAGAGGATGGGAGATGCTTATTCAGACAGCTATAGTAAGTGCATTTTTCCTTTAAATATACAGGTGACCACATCTTAAATATAAATACATTTAAACATGCATTCCTGCAATTGTGCACAGAGCACTACATATGACATGTTAAGACACATCATTAAACATATTTTTAAACAGTCTGCGCCCAGCACCGTAAGTACATTTAACAGTGACGCCAAGCGCCTATTGTCCGCAACATGGCACCGGGCACTAGGGGTTAACCCCTTCAGTGCTGCAGCGGCCATTGTCCACGTGGGCTGGGGTCTCTCCGGCCACACTCCTCCCCCCCATTTAAGTGGGAAACCAGCGAGTCATGTCCCAACGATATGGCTCCTGGTCCCGCAGTCCCTTGTGTTGAAGGGGACGCTACCTAGGGGGTGTAGGCTCCGGCCTAGACAGTTCATCAATAGTGTAGTGGGCCTCTCTTCGTGGGTGCACAATGTTCAAATAGTCCACCTGAAGTCCAAGTTCAAGGCTCCACCACAAAAGTCTGTCCAATTTCCCCAAGGTAGGTTGCAGCCACCTAACAGGTGGGTGGTAGGTCACCACGGTGGGGGGCCAGTTACACACCAGTGCCACCCAAGGTGTCCCAATTGTGGCATACCCCACCTCCCACCATAGCAGTATTCTGCTCAAATAGGCCACAGGGTGCTCCTGCCCGTATGGCTCCTCCTGGCTCAGTACTGCTCCCAGTCCGTGCAGTGGCGCAGTAGTTCGTAAAACACAGTCCTGGTCAATAATGTGCGCCATCAGCACTGGAGCGGGTACCAGAGCCTCCTTCAATGACTGGAATGCCAACTCGCAAGCGGGTGCAAAGTCCACTGACTTGGGAATGCCCTTCCTAGCCATTTCTGTAAAGGGGTTCACTACAGGACTAAAGTCAATGACGTGTCCGTAGGGCCTTACAGGTTCTAAGGTCAGTACCAGTCTTGGTGATGTGGGTCGGGGACAGCCTCTGGTTGCCTTCACCCCCTCTGGTTTGGGCCTACCCCAGGCACTGCACCTCCGTCATTCCTATCTGGCAACTGTCTGCCCTAACTGTCATACCTGCCCTCCAATCCTCCTCTGTCGACCTATGACTCGGGAAACCTACCCTGTCACCTAGGCCTACTCTTTCCTCCTTGTCCGCTACCTGTGCCACAGTGATGGTGGCCAGACCACCAGCCTCTGGATCCTGTGTGGCATCCACTACAGGGAGGCTGCGTGTCTTCCCCGATCTACTGAGCATAGGCAGGGGACCTGCTATGTCCACAGCAACTGGCTGTAAAGGTTCTCCTATGGGCAGAGGCCCAGAGACAACACAACCGCTGGAGTGCTCCAGATGCCAACGCATGGCACCAGCCTTACAGTTGGTCTGGGCGTCATCCGACATTCCAGACCAGGGTAAGCTCTGTGTCAGGCATTTCAGGGGATGGTCTATCTCTGAGTGGCTGTCCAAAGGGGTTTCGCTGGCAACCGACACCGGTTGCGCAGGAAAGTTCCCTGGGGGGACCAGCTGGACATGTTCCCTATCTGGTCTATCCCCTCCCACTTTCCTGGCTACCCTGTACCTTAACCCTTCCCGCCAGGTCAAACTTCCTGCCCCAACCCTGTCAAGGCCGCTGCCAGAGTGGCGCCTCATGCCTTTCGGGGATGGGTCAGAGAGTTGAGCCTCCCTAAACTCCTGCCTGCGGCCCTCAATCTCTCCTAAATTGGGACACTCTACAGGGGGATCTAGGTTGGGACTGCTAGGGTCAGTCTGGTAGGGGTCAGTCATGGAAAAGTCAGTGTGGTTTCTCATACTCACCGCCGGAGTTGGCAAACCACTTGGGTCAGGAGCATCATTGGGCACCCCCACAGGATCAAACGAGCTGGAACCAACATCCTCTGCGTTACTAGGGGACGTAGGCATAACAGAGGCAAAAGGCATGCGGGGTCGATGTGCCGATCTAGCCACTGTAATCTTTTCCTCTGGGCTGGTTGATGCTGTGGTTGGCTGTGCTGGTAGTTGTCTAGCAGCTGTAGTCTTTTCCTCTGGGCTGGGATGTGCTGGAGTAGCTGATATCAACAGTGGTTGTGGAACTTGACTCCGGGAAATGGCGCCAGCAAACGTGGTGACGATCCCACCACCCAGATCATTTCCTAGGACCACATCAGTTGGGAGACCATCCATGACGGCAACTTCTCGCAACTCTGGTCCAGCTCCCCAGTCCAGGTAGACTCTTGCCATGGGAACCGCTTTCTCCATTCCATCTGCCAGGGTGACCTTGGCAGTGCGACCCTGCAATACTGCAGCAGGATCTATAAGGTGGGGGCTCACCACAGTGATTGAGGCCCCAGAGTCTCTTAGGCTTTCCCTCTGCAGGGGTCCCACGTGGACCGGCTGCAGGTGCCTCCACATATTGTGTAGGGGCTGTTTGGCCATGCAGGTGACTCTCTCCGCAGAGTGCACCTGTCTCTCGCCACACTCCATCGGACTGACTGGAGGGGGAACAGTCTCTGTAGGCTCATCTCCTCTTGTCAAACAAGCGAGCCGGGCTCCAGCACTCTGATTTGGGGCACGAGTCTGGGGTGCTTGGGATGCAGGACAGTTCATCCTCAGATGTCCGATTTTTCCACAGCCATAGCACTTCTTCTCCAGTCGTGGCACCGATGATCTCTGATTAGTTGCAGGGACGCTGCGGTGCGGTTGCTGGCCAAGAGCACCCGGGTTGGAAGATGCTTGTCTTTGGGGGTGTTGAGCTGAAGAGGGGGGTCCCCTTGGTGGTACTGTCTTTTGGAGCTGGCTGCTGGCTGTGCGCTTCTGGCCCTGTGGCCGAATTGCCACATACTTGTCTGCTAACTGGGCAGCCATCTTTAAGCTGGGTGGCTCCCGGTCTAGAATCCACTCCTTCACTTCTGGGGCGCACCTGCAATAGAACTGCTCCCTGCAGATCAGGTCGATCAGTGCGTCCCATGTAGTGGCTTCAGAATCCTTTACCCACTTCACCACGTACTGCCGCAGCTGGGTGGCGAACTGCCCATGGGTGCTGCTAGGATTCTTGGGCAAGTCTCTGAACTTCTTCCTATAAGACTCTGCAGTGATGAAGAATCGCTGGAGGAGGGCCTTCGCAACTTCGTCGTAATCCCCACAGTCCTCCGTGGCCACTCCTCGATAGGCCTCCAAGGCCTCTCCATGCAGAGTGGGCACAAGGTGTCTCACCCACTCCGACTTGGGTAAATCGTGAAGTTTGCAAGTCCTTTCAAAAACTTGCAAATGTCCATCAATGTCCCCATCACTGTCTGCAAACTTGGCAAACTGAACGCGCCCTGATCTGTGTACAACAGCTGACAACGACTCCCAGGGTACCACGGCTTGTGATTCCCGCTCCGCATGCCACATCCGAATGACAAGCATGCGTTCTTGCTCCGTTGCCCTTTCCCCCAATTCCGCTAGCCGATCTGCTAGGGTATCCGGGCCGCCCTCCCTGGGACGTTGGGATCCTGGCCCTGCTAGGGATTGCTGGGAAACATTGCTGCTGTGAGAGAGGGCGGGGCTTGTGGGTCTCACCGGTTCCTTATGAAAGTCCACTGTTGGGCCGTCCTCTGCGATGCTGACGCCGTCAGTGCTTTCCACCTCTGCCCGATGGGACTCCTCCACGCTCATGAGCGCCGCCTTCATGACGCTTCTGGACGCGTTGAAAGGGATATCCACACCCTTCTCCTGGCACACGATCTCCAGATCATCCTTGGACATTCCGCCATCTTGTGCGTTCTCCTGCGCTGCAGTTACTCCTCCCCTGAGTAACTCGGATACTCCAATCGGGTGATGAAAAGCCACCTGGGATTATCCCACCGCTATGCCACCAATTTCTGTGACAGGACGGTTCCGTACGAAAGCACTCACCGCTTTCGCGTCCCGTCCCCTGTGCACAGAATGGAAGGTTAGGTCACACGGGACCTGAACACATAGGGGATTCCCGCTTACCGTCAGTAACCGCCTGTTACTGACTCCACCCACTGCGCTGTGAGTGGGTTTATGCTGCCACCACCAAACTCCTAACCTGCCGTGGCGTTTGGAACCATGGTTCTGCTCTGTATGTGCCGACACACTGCGTTACCACACCTGTGTGGTGTTGACGAATCCTTGCTAGGCCTCTACCGGTAGCTGGCGGAAGGCGGAACTTGCAGACGTTAGGTGCTTCCCTGGACAGCCGGAGGACGGGGCTATGTTTGGCATAACCCTGTAGGTCACAAGATGAAGCAATCTTCTGGAGGCAGATGTTTATTTGCTCAATAATAGCCTTAAAAAAGACTCATCCCTATTGCTAGGGGCAACAGCATACAGCAAGATGTTCCAGCAGAATGAAGATGGTACAATACAATACACTCTGGAGGCACGCAGGCATCCTTTTTATGTCAATTTTCCACACAGTACAACAGGGGGTCATGTCCTCCCTGAGCCCTTTCTATCCAATCAGGATATTTTACAAAATACCAATCAATAAATTATATTTCAAAAGGAGATAAGTGCAATAAAACAATATCCTCCTTCCTGTCACCCAGACAACGTTTGGTATCAGATTAACATTCACTATTGATAAATTTATCACATAGCTTCAAAATACAAATGTTTCTGTCTCATTCACATCTCCAGGCAAACCCAGTGTTTGAGATTACAACAGGAAAGGCTACAATACAAACAAACAGTCTTCCTTCCTGCATCTGCCATTCAGGGTTCGTATATCAATTAAATCAGGTACATGAAACAGGTTCCAAGCCCATAGACCCCGTGATTAGCATCTTTCTCTAAGGAACTTACACATCAAAAGGTTTTGTCATTCACACCTCTCTGCTAGGACAGGGCCATTAGCATGCCACTTCCTATTTCCAGAGGATGAGAGATGCTTATTCAGACAGCTATAGTAAGTGCATTTTTCCTTTAAATATACAGGTGACCACATCTTAAATATAAATACATTTAAACATGCATTCCTGCAATTGTGCACAGAGCACTACATATGACATGTTAAGACACATCATTAAACATATTTTTAAACAGTCTGCGCCCAGCGCCGTAAGTACATTTAACAGTGACGCCAAGCGCCTATTGTCCGCAACATGGTGCCGGGCACTAGGGGTTAACCCCTTCAGTGCTGCAGCGGCCATTGTCCACGTGGGCTGGGGGTCTCTCCGGCCACAGTCAGGTAGGCAAGTATGACCCAAGAGCTGACTACATGCCTTGTACTTATAGAAGTGAATTACTCTTGTGTGACAGGAAACTATCCATTAACTACATTGTGGCATGGAGGAAGTGATTCTCAGCTTTACAATGCTTCTATTTTACTGCTAGCAAAGCATAACATTCATAGCATAGCATCCAATTCTCAAATGTCACACACTGACACCATGATTGATACAAATATTAATAGAGGAGATATAAAGGCAGATTCAACTAACTGCAAATTAGGTAGCAGTAGCACAATATTTTACCATGGTAATAACTAGTGATGAGTGGGTTCGGTTCCTCTGAATCTGAACCCCCCCGAACTTCACCCATTTTACACGGTTCCGAGGCAGACTCGAATCTTCCCGCCTTGCTCGGTTAACCCGAGCGCGCCCGAACGTCATCATCCCGCTGTCGGATTCTCGCGAGATTCGTATTCTATATAAGGAGCCCGGCGTCGCCGCCATTTTCACTCGTGCATTGGAGATGATAGGGAGAGGACGTGTGCAGCGTTCTCTCAGTTGTGTTCAGTGTGCTGCAAATATCTGTGCTCAGTGTGCTGCAAATATCTGTGCTCAGTGTGCTTGCAAATATCTGTGCTCAGTGTGCTGAAAATATCTACGTTCTCTGCCTGAAAAACGCTCCATATCTGTGCTCAGTGTGCTGCAAATATCTGTGCTCAGTGTGCTTTATTGTGGGGACTGGGGACCACCAGTATTATATAGTAGGAGGACAGTGCAGAGTTTTGCTGACCAGTGACCACCAGTATTATACGTTCTCTGCCTGAAAAACGCTCCATATCTGTGCTGCATTGTAGTATATAGTAGGAGGACAGTGCAGAATTTTACTGACCAGTGACCACCAGTATTATATCAGTACGGTACAGTAGTCCACTGCTCTACCTACCTTTGTGTCGTCAAGTATACTATCCATCCATACCTGTGGTGCATTTTAGTTGTTGTGCGCAGTATATATAGTAGGAGGACAGTGCATAAATTTGCTGACCATCAGTATAAAATATATAGCAGTACGGTACAGTAGTCCACTGCTCTACCTACCTCTGTGTCGTCAAGTATACTTTCCATCCATACCTGTGGTGCATTTAAGTTTTGCGCAGTATATATAGTAGGAGGTCAGTGCATAATTTTGCTGACCACCAGTATATAATATATAGCAGTACGGTACAGTTGGCCATTGCTATTGATATATTACTGGCATATAATTCCACACATTAAAAAATGGAGAACAAAAATGTGGAGGGTAAAATAGGGAAAGATCAAGATCCACTTCCACCTCGTGCTGAAGCTGCTGCCACTAGTCATGGCCGAGACGTTGAGATGCCATCAATGTCGTCTGCCAAGGCCAATGCCCAATGTCATAGTAGAGAGCATGTAAAATCCAAAAAAACAAAAGTTCAGTAAAATGACCCAAAAATCAAAATTAAAAGCATCTGATGAGAAGCGTAAACTTGCCAATATGCCATTTACGACACGGAGTGACAAGGAACGGCTGAGGCCCTGGCCTATGTTCATGGCTAGTGGTTCAGATTCACATGAGGATGGAAGCACTCATCCTCTCATTAGAAAACTGCAGTGCCACTCCTAGATGGGCCAGGTTTTTGTGTCGGCCACTTGGGTCGCTTAGCTTAGCCACACAGCTACCTCATTGCACCTCTTTTTTTCTTTGCATCATGTGCTGTTTGGGGACTATTTTTTAAATCTGCCATCCTGTCTGACACTGCAGTGCCACTCCTAGATGGGCCAGGTGTTTGTGTCAGCCACTTTTGTCGCTTAGCTTAGTCACACAGCTACCTCATTGCACCTCTTTTTTTCTTTGCATCATGTGCTGTTTGGGGACTATTTTTTAAATCTGCCATCCTGTCTGACACTGCAGTGCCACTCCTAGATGGGCCAGTTGTTTGTGTCGGCCACTTGGGTCGCTTAGCTTAGTCACACAGCTACCTCATTGCATCTCTTTTTTTTTTTGCATCATGTGCTGTTTGGGGACTATTTTTTAAATCTGCCATCCTGTCTGACACTGCAGTGCCACTCCTAGATGGGCCAGGTGTTTGTGTCAGCCACTTTTGTCGCTTAGCTTTGCCATCCAGCGACCTTGGTGCACCTCTTTTTTTCTTTGCATCATGTGCTGTTTGGGGACTATTTTTTGAAGTGCCATCCTGTCTGACACTGCAGTGCCACTCCTAGATGGGCCAGGTGTTTGTGTCGGCCACTTGGGTCGCTTAGCTTAGTCACACAGCTACCTCATTGCACCTCTTTTTTTCTTTGCATCATGTGCTGCTTGGGGACTATTTTTTGAAGTGCCATCCTGTCTGACACTGCAGTGCCACTCCTAGATGGGCCAGGTGTTTGTGCTGGCCACTTGGGTCGCTTAGCTTAGTCACACAGCACCTCATTGCACCTCTTTTTTTCTTTGCATCATGTGCTGTTTGGGGACTATTTTTTTAAGTGCCATCCTGTCTGACACTGCAGTGCCACTCCTAGATGGGCCAGGTGTTTGTGTCGGCCACTTGGTTCGCTTAGCTTAGTCACACAGCTACCTCATTGCACCTCTTTTTTTCTTTGCATCATGTGCTGTTTGGGGACTATTTTTTAAATCTGCCATCCTGTCTGACACTGCAGTGCCACTCCTAGATGGGCCAGGTGTTTGTGTCGGCCACTTGGGTTGCTTAGCTTAGCCACACAGCTACCTCATTGCACCTCTTTTTTTCTTTGCATCATGTGCTGTTTGGGGACTATTTTTAAAATCTGCCATCCTGTCTGACACTGCAGTGCCACTCCTAGATGGGCCAGGTGTTTGTGTCAGCCACTTGGGTCGCTTAGCTTAGCCATCCAGCGACCTTGGTGCACCTCTTTTTTGTTTGCATCATGTGCTGTTTGGGGACTATTTTTTGAAGTGCCATCCTGTCTGACACTGCAGTGCCACTCCTAGATGGGCCAGGTGTTTGTGTCGGCCACTTGGGTCGCTTAGCTTAGTCACACAGCTACCTCATTGCACCTCTTTTTTTCTTTGCATCATGTGCTGTTTGGGGACTATTTTTTTTAAATCTGCCATCCTGTCTGACACTGCAGTGCCACTCCTAGATGGGCCAGGTGTTTGTGTCGGCCACTTGGGTCGTTTAGCTTAGTCACACAGCGACCTTGGTGCATTGTAGTATATAGTAGGAGGACAGCGCAGAATTTTGCTGACCGGGGACCACCAGTATTATATCAGTACGGTACAATAGTCCACTGCTCTACCTACCTCTGTGTCATCAAGTATACTTTCCATCCATACCTGTGGTGCATTTTAGTTGTTGTGCGCAGTATATATAGTAGGAGGGCAGTGCATAATTTTGCTGACCACCAGTATATAATATATAGCAGTACGGTACAGTAGTCCACTGCTCTACCTACCTCTGTCGTCAAGTATACTATCCATCCATACCTGTGGTGCATTTAAGTTTTGCACAGTATATATAGTAGGAGGACAGTGCATAATTTTGCTGACCACCAGTATATAATATATAGCAGTACGGTACAGTAGTCCACTGCTCTACCTACCTCTGTGTCATCAAGTATACTATCCATCCATACCTGTGGTGCATTTTAGTTGTTGTGCACAGTATATATAGTAGGAGGACAGTGCATAATTTTGCTGACCATCAGTATATAATGTATAGCAGTACGGTACAGTAGTCCACTGCTCTACCTACCTCTGTGTCGTCAAGTATACTATCCATCCATACCTGTGGTGCATTTAAGTTTTGCGCAGTATATATAGTAGGAGGACAGTGCATAATTTTGCTGACCACCAGTATATAATATATAGCAGTACGGTACAGTAGTCAACTGCTCTACCTACCTCTGTGTCGTCAAGTATACTATCCATCCATACCTGTGGTGCATTTAAGTTTTGCGCAGTA
Source organism: Pseudophryne corroboree (assembly GCF_028390025.1). Lineage (NCBI taxonomy): Eukaryota > Metazoa > Chordata > Amphibia > Anura > Myobatrachidae > Pseudophryne > Pseudophryne corroboree. The sequence goes on from NC_086444.1 coordinate 985,636,172, forward strand.
TATAGAGTAGGAGGACAGTGCATAATTTTGCTGACCACCAGTATATTATATAAAGCAGTACGGTACAGTAGGCCATTGCTATTGATATATTACTGGCATGTAATTCCACACATTAAAAAATGGAGAACAAAAATGTGGAGGGTAAAATAGGGAAAGATCAAGATCCACTTCCACCTCGTGCTGAAGCTGCTGCCACTAGTCATGGCCGAGACGTTGAAATGCCATCAACGTCGTCTGCCAAGGCCGATGCCCAATGTCATAGTAGAGAGCATGTAAAATCCAAAAAACAAAATTCAGTAAAATGACCCAAAAATCAAAATTAAAAGCGTCTGATAAGAAGCGTAAACTTGCCAACATGCCATTTACGACACGGAGTTGCAAGGAACGGCTGAGGCCCTGGCCTATGTTCATGGCTAGTGGTTCAGATTCACATGAGGATGGAAGCACTCATCCTCTCGTTAGAAAACTGCAGTGACACTCCTAGATGGGCTAGGTGTTTGTGTCGGCCACTTGGGTCGCTTAGCTTAGCCACACAGCTACCTCATTGCACCTCTTTTTTTCTTTGCATCATGTGCTGTTTGGGGACTATTTTTTGAAGTGCCATCCTGTCTGACACTGCAGTGCCACTCCTAGATGGGCCAGGTGTTTGTGTCGGCCACTTGGGTCGCTTAGCTTAGTCACACAGCTACCTCATTGCACCTCTTTTTTTCTTTGCATCATGTGCTGTTTGGGGACTATTTTTTAGCTTAGCCATCCAGCGACCTTGGTGCACCTCTTTTTTTATTTGCATCATGGGCTCCTCCTGGAGACTGTTCCAACACTGCCGCCTCGTTCTCAGGTTAATATCACACTGCAGCACCCGGCTCCTGTCACTCCGGAGAAGTCATCATTTTGGTGTCACACACTGATGCAACCTGATCCCCTTGTGATGCCTCTGATTTAAGCTTGTGAGTCCTTGGACTATTTGGGCACAGCTTCGTACATTTGCTTATGGTCACAAGGGGGCAGAATCAGAGTTGCACGTTGCTGCGACTGATTTAGCATTGTTTGCCGTAGTCGTGTCTGTGGCTTTATGCCAATGCTAGTATCAGCCCTTCCTTTAGTGTACAACTGTGCATGCGAATGTGCGTGAACTGGGACACCCAGTTTGTGCAAATTTAGAGGCTACCAACAGATGCACCTGTCCTATGCTAGCTGCAGATTCTCTGTCAGAGTATGACTTTCAGTGTAAGTGATTAAGCATCTGAGTGTGCAACCAGTTATGCAATATGACTCTCCCATAGCACGCCCATAAGATGATACTTCTCTGTGCGTCTTATTAGCCACCTCATATTCACTGCCCAACAGGGGCCACCTATGTTGGCCCCATAGTACAATTTCCAAGCCCACCTTCTCCTCCACACCCCCGACCCCCTTGATGGACTCACTTCATCCATCCCCATGATGGACTCTTCAGAGCAGGAGGGCCCTCACCTTCAGAGATCCACAGAAACTTTTTATTTTTGTGTTCTGCTTCTCTCCTGGCCAGCTCCGTCTCTCCTCACTGATGCTGGGAGAAGGCCATGGTCTGAGGATGTAGCATGGCCACGCCTCCTGCAGGCATCTCTAAGGCGAGACAGAGCCAGCACACAGGTAAGAAATAAAAAGTAGAGTGGGAGCTGCTGTGTAGTCCAGGATCATTGTACCACAGACACTGCAACTGAAAAAAAGAAAAATCTACTTTAATATGGGCTATTTCATTACTTCTTGACAAAGGGGTGAGCAAGCCCCGAAACGTGTTGAAGTTACCTTTGTGACGGACTCTTTACCCACCAAGGGACAGTTGCTGTGATATTTCCATTCGAACAGGACACTGCATTCTAACATCTCGGTGATATCTTTCGTCCCTATGATGTGGGTCTGAATCTGTTTTTTATGCTGAACTTTTTATACTTGTTTTATTGGATAAATAAATCACCTTGTTTTATGAGAACACACCGGGCTGTCCGTTTCCTGCCTACAAGTGTCGGGATTTTAAAGATACCTTTTGATGTATTCATGACAGAACCTTAATGTAAGTTTGACTAGTTAACCTGCCATTCCTGACGAGCAGTCAGCTGGTTCCATTTGGTTAAAGATACCTTTATGGGAGAGCGAGACAGAACACTAATGTGAGTGTCCTTCCACTTGCGAGGAATCATCTGATCGCTGATCGGGATAAAGCATTATATTCTTAGGGTTTTTTTTACCTTTGAAAAGCGCTGGTTTTTAAACAAATCTTTGTTGTATTCACGAAATAAAAAGCAGCCAAAGGGGCTCAGGAGGTTGGGGCAACTGGGTTCAGTGGGAGGGCCAGGCCCAGAAGGTGGTCTTGGCCCCATAGCAGTTGCACCCCCTGCACCTACTGTAGCTACACCCTTGCCATCCAAGAATGCCCAATACATTTTAGACACCGTGCAGCTCAATTGCAACTATGACTCTGGGCATATTCACTGTGGGACGCATGTGCTGTGTAACTTTTTATGTACTCAGACACATGCACAGTTGAAAAACATTGACTACTTGCACGAATATTGGTATTGCTTACAATTCAGCATCACTCCCTGTCTTATTTACCACTTTCTTGCAGTTCATGATGGCTTATTCAGGCTGGGTTGACATTGTTTCTTTGGTAAACATTTAATTTGCCGGCTGTCGGGATCGCAGTGGTCAGGATACTGATGTCAGAATCCCAACAGCTGGCAATACCGACAGCTGGAATACCGGCGCTACAGGACTATTCACACTTGTGGGTGTCCATGACACCCAAAGAGTGGGAACAGAGAGCCCGCAAGGGGACTCTTTGTACTCACCCCGCTGCCGGCATACTGGTGCCCGGGATGCCATTGTCGGTTTATTGACAGCTGGCATCCGGGCCGCCGGTAAATAATACTGCATCTTCTTTAACACAGTTTTGCGATTGGCAGGAGGTGGGGGAGCACTTTGGTAGGAGGCGGTGGGTGGGGGCGCACTTTGGTAGGAGGCGGTGGGTGGGGGAGCACTTGGTAGGTGAAGGGTGTTTGAAGATCAGGTTAGTAGGAGGAGGCTGGTGGGGGAACAGGTTGGTAAGAGTCGATGAGGGACTCGGTTCAGGTGTGTTAGGAATGATAGGTCTCTGTTAAAAGAGAAAAAAAAACAAATCTAAGCATTAATATAGATTTTTTTTCTTTTACAGTTCCCTTCAAGCACGGAAGAGTGGATAGCCATTGCAGATGAATTTGAGAGCCATTGGCAGTTCCCTAACTGTGGATGAGCTGTCAATGGCAGGCACATTTGCATTACCCCACCTGCTAACAGTGGGTTATTTTACTATAATTACAAGGGGTACTTCAGTGTGGTCCTCATGGCGGTGGGGACGATAACTATGAGTTTGCGTTCATAGACGTGGGGAAGAATGGCCATGCCTCTGACAGTGGCTCCTTTAAGAACATGTCATTCTACGACCGGCTCACCACCAATACCCTGCATTTGCCTTCTAAAGAGGAATCGAAAAACAGCCTAAACTACGTGTTCATTGCCGATGAGGACTTTGCCCTTCACGAACATGTCCTAAAGCCATTCCCGCAAAGGGCCCTCTATAAAGAAAAGCGGGTTTTCGATTACCGCCTGTATCGGGCAAGGAGGATTGCCGAGAACACTTTTGGGATCCTGAGCAACTGATTCCGGATCTTCCATACAGCAATTAATTTAAAAGTGGAGAAGGTTGACAGGGTCGTCACTGTCTGCTGTGTCCTGTGCAACGTCCTGCGCAAGAAAGCCACCCAACAAAGGACAGTGGGCGCAGCTGTGTTGGATGACCCAGACCATCTGGAAGAGGTCACGCAGTTCCCCTCAGTGGCGCTAGCACCAGTGGTTGAAACCGGGACTGCTCTGGCCAAAAAGGTCAGAGAGGAATATATGGCCTACTTCAGGGGTGGCCAACCAGTCAGAGGCAAAGAGCCAGAAAAGATCTGTAGTCAAGGGGACAAGCCAAATGGGGGCGTGGCCAAGTTGTCACAAAGCCACACCCCATTTTAGTGCGCACACCTTTCGGTATGACGTTTGTAGGAGTATGACCTTGTGTCATAACCCCATTTTTAGTCATGTTGTACAGTGCCACATACATATAATGCTCCTGTACAGTGCCACATACATATAAAAATGCCAAAAAAACAGTGCCTCCACAGTGCCAGATACATATATGCCCTCACAGTGCCAGATACATATATGCCCCCAGTGCCAGATACACATGTGCCCACAGTTCCATGTAAACATATGCCCCACAGTGCCAGGTACACATATGCCCCCAGTGCCAGATACATATATGCCCCACAGTGCCAGATATGCCCCCCAGTGCCAGATACAGATATGCCCCCAGTGCCAGATACACATGTCCCCACAGTGCCAGATATGCCCCACGATGCCAGATATGCCCCCAGTGCCAGATAGATATGCCCTCAGTGGCAGATACACATGTCCCCACAGTGCCAGATATGTCCCCAGTGCCAGCTACATATATGTCCCCACAGTGTCAGATATGCCCCCAGTGCCAGATACACATGTCCCCACAGTGCGCTCCCCGCGTGCTCCCCCCCACCCCAGTGCCAGATACAGATAAGCCCTCAGTGCCAGCTACATATATGTCCCCACAGTGCCAGATATGCCCCCAGTGCCAGCTACATATATGTCCCCACAGTGCCAGATATACCCCTAGTGCCAGTTACATATATATCCCCACAGTGCGCTCCCCGTGTGCCCCCCCCACCCCAGTGACAGATACAGATAAGCCCTCAGTGCCAGCTACATATATGTCCCCACAGTGCCAGATATGCCCCCAGTGCCAGCTACATATATGTCCCCACAGTGCCAGATATGCCCCCAGTGCCAGTTACATATATATCCCCACAGTGCGCTCCCCACGTGCTCCCCCCCACCCCAGTGCCAGATACAGATATGCCCTCAGTGCCAGCTACATATATATCCCCACAGTGCCAGATATGCCCCCAGTGCCAGCTACATATATGTCCACACAGTGCCAGATATGCCCCCAGTGCCAGTTACATATATATCCCCACAGTGCCAGATATGCCCCCAGTGCCAGCTACATATACTGTATGTCCCCACAGTGCCAGATATGCCCCCAGTGCCAGATACACATGTCCCCACAGTGCCAGATATGCCCCCAATGCCAGCTACATTCAGGTATATGTCCCCACAGTGCCAGATATGCCCCCAGTGCCAGCTACATATATGTCCCCACAGTGCCAGATATGCCCCCAGTGCCAGCTTTATATATGTCCCCACAGTGCCAGATATGCCCCCAGTGCCAGCTACATATATGTCCCCACAGTGCCAGATATGCCCCCAGTTCCAGCTACGTATACTGTATGTCCCCACAGTGCCAGATATGCCCCCAGTGCTAGATACACTTGTCCCCACAGTGCCAGATATGCCCACAGTGCCAGCTACATTCAGGTATATGTCCCCACAGTGCCAGATATGCCCCCAGTGCCAGCTACGTATATGTCCCCACAGTGCCAGATATGCCCCCAGTGCCAGCTACATATATGTCCCCACAGTGCCAGATATGCCCCCAGTGCCAGCTACATATATGTCCCCTTGGTGCCAGATATGCCCCCAGTGCCAGCTACATATATGTCCCCACAGTGCCAGATATGCCCCCAATGCCAGCTACATCTATATCCCCACAGTGCCCGATATTCCCCCAGTGCCAGCTACATATACTGTATGTCCTCACAGTGCCAGATATGCCCCCAGTGCCAGATATGCCCCCAGTGCCAGATACACATGTCCCCACAGTGCCAAATATGACCCCATTGCCAGCTACATTCAGGTATATTCCCCACAGTGCCAGATATGCCCCCAGTGCCAGCTACATATATGTCCCCACAGTGCCAGATATGCCCCCAGAGCCAGCTACATATATGTCCTCACAGTGCCAGATATGCCCCCAGTGCCAGCTACATATATGTCCCCACAGTGCCAGATATGCCCCCAGTGCCAGCTACATATACTGTATGTCCCCACAGTGCCAGATATGCCCCTAGTGCCAGATACACATGTCCCCACAGTACGCTCCCCCCCCCCCCCCGCTGCTCACTACATTGCTGCTTTGCTGTGTATGAGGGAAGGATAGCGCAGCGTGCGCCTCTCCTGCCCCTCAGTCTCCGGCGGCGGTGATTATCTTCAATTCGACGCCAGGCCGTGAGCCAATCAGAGCTTGCGGTCCGGCAGCCAATCAGGACCCTTAGCTTAGCTGCCGGTCCGTGAGCTCTGATTGGCTCACGGGCAGGCGCTGAATTGAAGATAATCACCACCGTCGGAGGAGTCCTTAGAATAGATGTACAAGTATGTGTGTGTGCCGGGCTGTGTCGGGCAGCGGTGGCCGGGAGCGGATCGAGCCGCATGCGGAGGATGAAAGAGCCGCATGCGGCTCGAGAGCCGCGGGTTGGCCACCGCTGGCCTACTTCAACGGAGAAGGAGCGGTGCCGTTGCAGGAGGAGTACAGTACATACAATAGAGAGAAGGGGAAGTGGAGGTGACTGGATAACAATTGTCTGGCATAAAGACTTTGCTTGGACTGTACTTACTGAAGTGACATCAGGTGATTCCCCCAAATCCTCTTCCTCGGCACCGCCCTCCTCACGCTCAGCCGTCATGACCAAAGATCTCCGGACTTGTTTCTGTTGGACGACAAAGAGTAGCTGCTGATAGTGGCCCTCATTCCAAGGTGATCGCTAGCTGCCGTTGTTCGCTGCGTATCGATCAGTTAAAAAAATGGCAAAACTGCGCATGCGTATGCACCGCAATGCACATGTGTGGCATACGGGTACAGAGAGCATCGTGGTTTTGTACAGGTTCTATCGACGCTTTCAGTCGCACAGACGATCGCAAGGAGATTGACAAAAAGAGGGCGTTTGTGGGTGGCAACTGACCGTTTTCTGGGAGTGTTTGGAAAAACACAGGCATGGCCGGGCATTTGCTGGGCGGTTATCTGACGTCATTACCGTGTCATTCGTCGCAGCCATCATCGCACAGAATAAGTAACTACAGGGCTGGTCTTGTTCTGCACAAAATGTGTTTACAGCCGCTCGGCTGCACAGGCATTCGCACTCCTGCAAAGCGAAAACACACTCCCCCATGGGCGGCGACTGTGCGTTTGCACGGCTGCTAAAAGTAGCTAGAGAGAGATCAACTCGGAATGAGGGCCAGTGTTATAAGTTGCTTTCATAGAGGTCCTTAGTCCCGGCTCCCGACTTCATGGACTCTTCTATCTTCTTAAACTCCTTGATGAACACAGTCCCGATGCCGCGTCGTGTTGCTTGTAGAACTCGATAAATCCCACAATAAAACTGAGGTCATTATCAAGTGACATATCTAGAAAGTAAAAACAGACGTTTTATATTAATGGACATTATTCTGGCCACCCCCAACAGTGGGGGTGGCCAAAGGATTAAACTATTGTGTCCCCTAAATAATGGGGGCCTAGCTTGACTAAATTATCAACTGTATTATAGTTTATTTTTGTAAATAAAGTTGTATTGGTTTTTACAGGTGTCAGTTATTTTAAATGTATATGATTGCCTATGTATAGAAATATGCCCAAAAATTTCACCGACACAAAGGACAATTAAAAGAAAACATAAAAAAATTAACAAACAGTGCCCTTTGTGTGAATGGAATCCATATTTGATCATATAAATGGCATATAATGCACTTATATGTACCTGACTAGTAAGGGGTGCAGTATCTGTAAAATCACCCTTGCACCACATGAGCATAGAAAAACTACATGACAATACAGTAAAGGTAAATATGCATTTGGGGCACAGTAGCAAAATGACATGTGAAAACAATCATCCACAAGAAAACCACATAAGACACTAAGGGGTAATATGCATTTGAGGTACAATAGCAAAATGACATGTGAAAACCATCATCCACAAGAAAATCACATAAGCGGACACTAGCGGGTAATATGCATTTGGACTCTGAGTACAGTAGCAAAATGACATGTGAAAAGAAAACATCATCATAAAAATAAAACAATTAGGAAAACACGAGAAACAAAATCTGGGGTATGTGCATATATGGCCCTGTAAAATAAGGGTGGACACCAGCAGTATATATTAATTTAACAACTATATCAGGGTGTATCAGTACTGCAAAAAACATTGGTGGCCAGTGTGTGGGTAAGCAGAGTGTGCTGGACCAAAACTTAATAGTGTGCAGTGCTCCAGTTCAACATGCTGCTTACACGCTGATCTATTGATTTTGTATATTGTGCTGCGATTTTTTTTACTGATTTCGATCGATTTGCCAAACACGAGTCTTAGTAAATCTGTGATTTGTATTTGTGTCAGTGTTAAGGGTACGATGTTTGGTCCGATGGTGCATAGCGTCGATTTGGGGTGTTTAGTGTTGTTTGAACTGCATTAAATTTTGCTTTTACTAATTTGTATAATCATGCCCAAATTGCAAACGAATCCAATTTGGCCAACATAATTGTTTAAACTTTAAGGCATTTACCCTGAAGTCCCCAATGGCATTGTACTAATCCAAGGAAAGAAGAGGGGAACATTTCTGCCACCCATCCAGGTCACTCTCACCTGGCTCTGGGATCACCACAGATGATGCACTGTCAGGAGCCAGCTAAAACTCCCCTTCATTGGCTGCACCCCTGGCAGATGCCTCTATTGACACAGTAACATGCATGTGCTCTATTGATGAGTGTCCTTCTTTAACACTGACACCATGAAAACTAATAATTCATCTATGCGCCCAACATCTGTATTCTACACCAGTCTTCTAGTATCCTGCCAGTTTCCATTACACAGTATGAGGGAGAGGGCAAAAAAAATGGGGCAGTGATAGAAAAGAGGGGAAGAGAATTAGAGAAAAGAAATAGGGGAAGAGAGAAAAGGGGGAAAAGAAGCAGGAGAGAGAGAAAGATAGGGGGCAAAATGCTACCAATCATCAGAAAGACTGTCTCTAATTAAACTATCAAAAACGTAGCCTACTTTGAATGTGCATACCTGAGCAACAGGAAGTTAACAAAAATAATAAATCACATAAGAAGCAAAACAGTATAGTTCATTACCAAGAAAATTAAAATGTGATATTGCTCTCCCGTAATTATCTGTTATGTGCACAGTGGCATTTCATGGATAATCAAATTGCCCCCTTGGAGCCTTAAACAACAAATACAGCTGTAAAAACAACATCCTGACAGGACAGGGCAGAGATGTTGCACAAAGGCAAGATAAGACTGCAGTTGTATTAAGACTTGTCTGAAAGAAGCAGCAACAACACAGCAAGGAATTTCTGCAGACGCTTAATATGACTACTCAGAAGCTACAAGTGGTAATCTGCAGAGGACAAAGTTAAACTTTAAAGAGCTGATGACATCTGCTGGTGACACCAGAAAACTGCTTTCATTAAAGAAAGTGCTTGAATGCAGTGCCTCCAGAATTGATGCATGTCGTTTTTAGAGATAACACATAACATCCAAATTTCTACAATAAATGAAAAATTCTCAATCTATTGATTTATGGTATAATGCTATGAACAAATCAATTTTACTTTATACCAAATGTGTGATTCAAGTCTAGGCTGAATGAGTACATGCCTCTTTGAATCTACTCAGACACACTGCACTCACACACACTTACACAGACATTGTATTGACTAAACAGGTCGACTTCAGTATGCCGCCGGCCGGGATCCCGGCAACCAGCACACCGGCACCGGGATCCCGACCGCCGGCATTCCGACACATATTTTCTCTCGGGGGTCCATGACCTCCCTGGATGGAGAATAAATAGCGTGGCGCGCTACGACGAGCGCAGTTAGCCCGCAAGGGGCTCATTAGTGCTCGCCCAGCTGTCGGTATGCTGGTGAGAGCAGCGACACATTTTATCTACACAATGATGTGCTGAAATGTCTAAATTAAACATATACTCCCCACTTCTAGGCTTTATTTTTTTTACTAGAAAACGCTATCATGCACAGATACTAAGATGACTGTTGTGTTGCCATAGTGGTTACATTTGCAAGTTATTGTTAGCTAATAAAATAACCTTTTATAAAGTTGTCGAGTAAGATCACCTGATATTTATCCTTCTTTAACTTTCACAACTCCTGTTTCTACTTTTTTTCCCTCTCTGCCAGTTCTTCACTGTTGCGTGTTACAAAGCCTGGCCTTTTGATTTTGTATTTCATCTCCCCACGGCTTCTTCTTTCATCTCCATGGTTACTAAACGTGAAGATAAATGAGCACTTGTCTCATAATGACAGCAGCTCAGTCCTAACCTACTATATTCACTTTTAGGTACCTGTTAGTTACAGAATGCATGGGAAGCTTGAAAACAGTTTCAGGTACAAGGAACAAAAATCTTTTTTCAAATATTGCTTTGGTGGTAATTATGTAATGTTATGTTTGTACTTTGTATATACAGTATGTATGCAATCCAGCTCTTTTACTTTGTAAATTTACATTTATTGGATGTAATAAATGAAGTTTTGTGGCAAAATGCATGGTCTAGTCCTTTATATGGAATAATATATTTTTTGGCCAACAGGTTCAGGTGCCCTTCCACATATAAAATGTATACAAGCAAAAATGGATTGAAAGGCACTATGGAACCAGGGCCATTTCTGGACAATTTTGCTCCCAGTGTGAACAGTAAAAAAACTGCCCCCCTCCCCCCCTAGACATAAACCCCCCCCCCCTCCCCACCCAGTATGCATTGTAAATATTGGATATGGCCACACTGCAATGGATGTGGCATTGTAGGAAAGGACTACCTAACACCTCTTACACATTATGCCACACACCGTAATGCCCGTAAAACATTAAGTGCCCCTTGCTCCTTATTATACGCCACACATTAGTGCCACTTATACCATATTATGCCCCTGATACCATATTGTGCCCCACACAGTTATGCCCCTGACACCATAATATGTCATATGCAGTAATGCCGCTTGCACAATATTATGCCATGCACAGTAATGCCCAGTCTGGGACACCAGATTATGCCCAGCCTAGGACACCAGATTATACCCCACACAGTAATGCCCACCCCAGGGAACCAGAGTATGCCCCACACAATAATGGCCAGCCCAGGACACCAGATTATCCCCACACAATAATGGCCAGCCCAGGACACCAGATTATCCCCACACAGTAATGCCCAGCCCAGGACACCAGATTATACCCCACACAGTAATGCCCAGCCCAGGACACCAGATGATGCCCGACACAGTAATGACTAGGACACCAGATTACTGCATCATGCCACTAAACTCCACCCAGTGAGTGAAGTACTATGGATGGGCAGGGGGAGGAGGTCATAAGTGGATTTAACAGAATGGGCAGCAGCAGCCAGCAGGGGTTGTGGCGGGTGCCCCGTGCAATTGCATGGCTCACCCATTGGTAGAAACAGCCCTGTCCAGAACAATATCAAGTAATGCAACCGGAGGCAAGGCTGGAAGTCAGCATTTCAGGGATTCTCACCCTATTATCAAGACTTATGTAAATACACACAGTATCATAACAGATATATATAACATACTCAACAATAAGCATGAATGACTTTACTCCACTGCTCCCATTGGAGGTCTGACGACTTAACAGGCCGGGACATCTCCATGGGTGTGGTTGTGGCCATAAAAACCCATCACCTTGGTAAGAAAACAACAAACTAGTACAGAGAGGAGACATAGAAGTTACACTGTATAGCAAGACTGCTGTAGCAATCGTGAGCATGCATTGAAACACTGTATCATAAGGTTAACTATGTTAAAAAAAAGCAAAGCCAGATTGATAAAGAAAACTTACAATATCAGTCATATAAGAACCACAGATATAGCACAGTAAAGAATAATCAAGTGAAACTCATATGTTATCATACTAAATAAGCATGAAAAATATTATGTCTGTGTGTGTATATATATATATATATATATATATATATATATATATATATACAGATAAAATCTGCGCATCACAACCCACTTTTGACTCATATATTAGTCCATAATTAACAGTTTGTGTCCTGTTGTGAGATGTATGCCGCCGCCTCCTCCGCTTTAGGACCAGAGCCACTGGATCCAATATACATGTAAATGAAAGAAGAATGGAGGGCGCAGGTATGAGTAAAATGTTACAATTCCATTTATTATAAAACAATGCTCACATACATCTTAGCTTCAGAAGACAAGCATATTTCACTGTGCGACAGCCAAGCCTCAGAATAGTTCCGTCCTGTACTGTCTCACACAGCCAGCCATGAAAGCCACTCGCACAGCCCGTCACTTGCGCAAGGACCAGACCAGATGACGTCAACGCGTCTATCGCTCCACAAACCACGTCCAACGCGTTTCGTCGATGGACTTCATCAGGGGGTGTGGCTATGTTCTTTCACGTCATCAATTTATACCTCTGAACACACCTGTGTGCTCTTTCCTACTCAATAGTTTTCATGTGGTTAACATGATTTGTTACAAGCTATCAAAGAACCAATAGTTTAATATAATTAAATATACAGAATGTATCCACAGTATAACAAACAATTTTTACATAAAAACATCCCTATCAAAAGTAACTTTAAAAAGTATTTTTATCAAAAATTCATGATACTATTATACACATAGTGATCTTACTTAGCCTGCAGACAAAGGAAACACATTACAATTTATACCATATTGAATCTTTACTATTCAAATAGTAATTATTAAAAACATTATCTACCAACGGGTAGCTCCCGCATATACATATAATAGAACCTGTAAAGCATACTTGCCTACTTTTGAAAACTAGTTTCAGGGAGATTCCAGGTGGCAGTGTAATGTGCCGTTGAGGGGCATATCTAGCTCCGCCAAGGGTGTGTGTCTAGCTCCACCCATGGGCGTATTTATTGCAATCAGGGGTGTGTCCTGTAATTGCAGGTAAAAACTATAGTACTAAAAGCAGCAAAAGGCAGCATTATACCCAGCACTTTACATTATAACATTCCACCAAACTTGTTGAATCCTCCAGGAGGGACATCTGTGCGCGCGCCGTAGGCGCGCGGCCGTAATTAGGGACATGGCCTCGTTGATAAGGGTGTGGCCTCACAGGAAGTGCCGCGTTTACGAGCCATGCCTGTTTTTGTTACTATGGGGGCATGAACAGCGCTCTGTGAGCAGCTGGCCACGCCCTGTGTCCTCTCTGCCGGTGAATAGAGCATGTGCGCATGTGCTCAGTACCTATTCACTGCTGCTCTGCTAACATCTGCCAACTGCGGGACACTGATGCCCGCGGGTGGGACAACGGTACAGTCAGTGAAAAAATGGGACTGTCCTGAGAAAATTAGGACAGCTGGGAGGTATGACATAAATAACATATACAGCACCCCTCGCCCATTTTACTCCCAGTACCAGATTATACACAGTATACACAGCCCCCCATATTACACCCAGTACCACATTACACACAGCATATACAGCCCCTCCATATGGGATGTAATCATGTTACCGGCGGTCAGGATCACGGCCGCTAGAAATCCCAACAGTCGTCATTCCGACTAACAGGGACTATTCCCACTCGTGGGTGTCCATGACACCCATAAAGTGGGAATAGAACCTGTGGTGAGCGCAGCGAGCCTGCAGCATGGTGAGTGCAGCGAGCCCGCAAGGGGCTTTGTTGCACTCGTCCCCGCCGCCGGCAATCTGGCGTCTGGGATCCCAGCGTCATTATGCTGACCAATGGGATCCCAACCGCCGGTCATCCGATCCCAACCCCCCCATATTACACCCAGCACACGACATTATACACAGCATCCCCCATATTACACTGAGCACATGACATTATACACAGCGCCCCCCATATTACACCCAGCACACAACATTATACATAGCACCCCCAATATTTCACCCAGCACATGACATTATACACAGCGCCCCCATATTACACCCAGCACATGACACTATACACAGCCCCCCATATTACATCCAGCACATGACATTATACACAGCGCCCCCCATATTACACACAGCACATGACATTATACACACAGCCCCCCCATATTACATCCAGCACATGACATTATACACAGCGCCCCCCATATTACATCCAGCACATGACATTATACACAGCACCCCCATATTACACCCAGCACATGACACCATACACAGCGCCCCCCATATTACACCCAGCACACATTACACCCAGCACATGACATTATACACAGCCCCTCCCATATTACACCCAGCACATGACACTATACACAGCACACTCACCCCATCGCCTATATTTCACTCTGTACCAGCTTACATATCATACTTACCTACTTTGTATTTCTCCTCTCCGGGAGAAGCCCGGAGAGGAGACGCTGCAGGTTTCTTCGGGGAGCGGGGCCGGACTGTGACATCACTAAGCCCCACCCCCGCATCGGGAAATGCCGCGATTCGCGGGTCCGCGGGGAAGGGGGCGGGGCTAAAATGACGCGACTCGCATCATTTTAACCCCTTCTCCACCCGATGGACCCGCGAATACGGGAGGTTATCTCTCCATCCTGCCCGCATCACTAGGGTGCGAGCAGGATGCGGGAGACCTGCCCACTCTTCCGGGGGTGCGGGGGGCTATCCCAAAATATGGGAGACTTCCGCAGCTTCCGGGAGAGTAGGTAAGTATGTTACATATTATTATACACAGCCCCTCCTATATTACATCCAGTACCACAGTACATCCCCCACCATTACATCCGTACTGACCTGCTATAAAGCTGACCTGAGGACAGTGTGGGAGGGGACATGAACACCCAGAGAGAGCCGAGGAGCTGCTGCTGCTGGGCTGATGTTACACTGCTGAGTGTGGTGGGAGGGGCCAGCCACAGGGAAGCAAAGCCCTGCTTCAGACGGCTTCTCAGTGTGCACAGCAGGACAGCTGCTGCTGCTGCACACAATGCTCCGGAGGTTGCCCTGAAGTCTCCCGTGAAGGACCCGCCCCCCGGCCTCTCCGGATTTGCGCATGCACAGTATAAAATGTCACGGATGGCTTTATATCCGGGAGGACTGACAAGGTTTGCGGGGCAGCAGGAGGCTCTTTTAAAAAACGTGAGCCTCCCGCTGAATGCGGGAGGGTAGGCAAGCCTACTGTAAAGATAAATAAATAAAAAATGTATCATAGAAAAAATATGTATCATGGAAAAAATATATATATAATAATACTACACGGCACCTGCAGAGAGGTGAAACACATTGCTGCCTCCGGATAGCGTCCGAGGAGAAAGACCTCCACGCGTGGAAACGACACAACTGGACGTGCAGACGTAACAAGTGCTGTCCTTACTTTGCTTGAGCTCGAAGCCGTGAGCTGTGATATTGGCGGCAGGTGGTCTTTCTCCTCGGACGCTATCCGGAGGCACCGATGTTAATCCATTGAGCCGTCTTACTGAAACCCCAATGTATGTATATGTATACTATTATTAAAACAAGCGTTGTGCAATCTCACTGATACCTTGCGCTCCTCATTTGTTCTCTTCACATATATCTATATATATATATATATATATATATATATATATATATGTTTTTCCAACTCCGGCACTCCGCTGACATAAATCAATTGATGCACCCGGTGCCTTCCACATGACAGCCTGCACGGCTCCACGTAATATATCCCTCCACTGGCGGCACTCCAAGGTTAAGGTAAAGATGACACGAGTCGGCTGTTTAGGGCAACGTTTCAGCGCCGTTCAGCGCTTTTATCAAGCCAATTACAAAAGCAACATACACATACTGGTATTTAAGTGCTCCCATCACCACGCCCATAAGCTCCGCCCACTTCCGTATCCAGGTCACTATACAGACCGGCTCGGGTTGCAGGGCTGTTACCATAGTAACTTAGCAAATCACCACAGCTGTGTGATTACAAAAGTACAAACAGATATACATACCATATAATAAAAAAGACAAAAAACAATTAAAAACAACAAGCTGTATATGAAAACCGCAACAAGTTACATCATATCTAAAACATTGTTAACATGTTACTTATTCGGTATCTTAGGCTATAGCAAATCTAATAGCATACTCTAAATAGATGTAACAACATTGAAGGAGCAACTAATGTGTCAAGAAATTCCATATCGTAACGTACACTAGATGTTGTAAATGCTACATTATGAAAAACAATGCTAGTCTGATTCAGTTGAAAACCTGTAAGCCCAATGTCTCATTCAAGCCACGGGGAACCAATGTATCTAGACGCATAATCCACTCACATTCCCGTTGTAACAGTTTTACAGACCTGTCACCACCCCTATTGAGCGGCGGCACATGATCTATAATACGATATCTCAGGGTAGACAAATTATGTTTCGCCTCAGCGAAATGGCGTGCAACAGGTTGTACGCTCGACCCAGAGTTCAAGGCTGCCCGTATGGCAGCACGATGTTGTGCTATACATTCACGGAAAGTAACTTCTGTTTTGCCTATATATACCTTTGCACACGGACATGTGATGGCATAGACAACAAAACGGCTTGTACACGTAAGCCGGTGCCTAATGTCAAATTTCTGGCCCGTGAATGGATGATGAAAACTCGGGCCCGTCTGTAAAAACCCGCAGGTGGTACAATTCGGGCACCTAAAACAACCATTTCTAGGTTTGCCCAAAAAGCTCCCACCCGCGGGTTTATTCATACCTGATATGTCATTACGTACCAGGTAATCCCTGAGATTCTTGCCTCTTTTATAACATATCATTAATGATTTATGCTGGAGAGCCGGAAGGTTTTTATCAGATTGGACTATTGGCCATAAAGCTTTCGCTTTTTTATTGATGAAAGAACTCATATGTGTGTATCAATTACTCCACATATGTCGATTAGAACAATTGTCCTTTTTCTTGGACGCCAGTAATGCATCAGAAGATACTGCCATGGCCTTGGTTTTCGCCTTGATCAAATCATTAACTCCATAACCTCTCTTTAAGAATTTCACAAACATAGAATCTAATTGTCTTTCTCCCATCTCTCTATTGGTGGAAATACGTAACGCTCTCAAAAATTGTGAATAAGGGAGGGCGTGTTTCAGGGGCTCTGGGTGGGCACTGGTGGCTAGTAGCAGGTTATTCCTATCAGTAGGCTTAGTGTACAACGCTGGACATAGCTTGCCTTCACACTTGGTCAAAGCTACATCCAGAAAATTAACACTATTAACATCCAATGTATAAGTCAACTTCACTGGGCTGTCACTGGCATTATGGGTTACCATGAGCGATGTGAATTCATCAGCTGTACCTCCCCATATTATCAACAGATCATCTATGTATCTGTAAAATGCTAAGATTTTATCAGAAACACAGACGTCTGAAAAAAATAGATCCTGTTCAATTCGGAACATGTAGGTGTTGGCGTACGATGGGGCCACGTTGGACCCCATCGCACACCCCGATGTTTGTAAGTATGTCTTACTATCATAGAGAAAATAATTTCTTGTCAGTACCAATTCCAAAAGTCTCATGAAGAAATCAACAGGAGGACCTTGAAAGAAGTACATTGTCCGAAATCAACTCTCGTGTAGCCTGTAATCCTGCACCATGTGGGATGCAGGTATACAGGCTACTTACGTCAACAGAACACAACAAACAGGAATCAGGTAGCTTAGGTAACCTTTGTAAGGACAATAGCAACGTATTGGTATCCTTCAAATACGTTGGGCTTGCCTGTACACACGGTTGTAAAATTGTGTCAAGATAGGTGGCAACAGGCTGATACAGGGACCCCCTAGCAGCGATGATGGGTCGCCCTGGTGGTTGATGCAGATTTTTGTGGATCTTAGGAATCATGTATAATAATGGTACAATAGGATATTGAACCATTAATGCGCTCCTAATATCACTAGAGATCCACCCCTGTGTGTGAGCTTCACTCAACAGGTTATCAAGTTCATTCTTAAATGTGACCATGGGATCAGTATCTAACAGGCGATACGTAGATGTATCCTTCAATTGACGCTCAACTTCAAGTTTATAATCACTGAGATTTAACACCACCAACGCCCCACCCTTATCCGCCTGTCGAAAGACAATGTCATCATATTTGCGCAAATTGCTCAATGCAGTGCGTTCATCCCTGGACAAATTCCAAAACTGTGGTTTCTTGGCCAGGGGGGACTCACAAACCTCCTTATCTAGCAACCTAGTATATGTTTTGATAGAAGCATTGTTACTAGCTGGATCAAATTTAGAACGAGCCTGTAACTTGCGCAATTGTGGGGGTAATGTGGTAGGACTAGGAGGTTTATTGTTAAAGAACTCTTTAAGTTTTAAGCTACGGTTAAGCTGGTATGATTCAATTTTCCAACGTGTTGGATCAAAGGGTACGGTCGGGACAAATGATAGACCTTTGCGTAAAACACTAAGCTCATTCTCTGTCAAGCTTCTATCGGATAAATTATAGACTAGGTCTTCCTCGCCTTTGGGGGTTTCTTGCTGTTTGCTTTGCCTTTTGTTTTGCCCACCTCTGTGGGTGTACCTGGATTTTGATCTAAAAAACGGGCCCTAGTACGTGGCCCAGATGAAGGATTCTTAGCACCCCTACCTCTACTCTGACTGGAATCGTTGTCACTCTCAGTTGTACCAGTATCGTCTGACCTGTCACCCCTTTCTCAGACGATACTGGTACAACTGAGAGTGACAACGATTCCAGTCAGAGTAGAGGTAGGGGTGCTAAGAATCCATCATCTGGGCGACGTACTAGGGCCCGTTTTTTAGATCAAAATCCAGGTACACCCACAGAGGTGGGCAAAACAAAAGGCAAAGCAAACAGCAAGAAACCCCCAAAGGCGAGGAAGACCTAGTCTATAATTTATCCGATAGAAGCTTGACAGAGAATTAGCTTAGTGTTTTACGCAAAGGTCTATCATTTGTCCCGACCGTATCCTTTGATCCAACACGTTGGAAAATTGAATCATACCAGCTTAACCGTAGCTTAAAACTTAAAGAGTTCTTTAACAATAAACCTCCTAGTCCTACCACATTACCCCCACAATTGCGCAAGTTACAGGCTCGTTCTAAATTTGATCCAGCTAGTAACAATGCTTCTATCAAAACATATACTAGGTTGCTAGATAAGGAGGTTTGTGAGTCCCCCCTGGCCAAGAAACCACAGTTTTGGAATTTGTCCAGGGATGAACGCACTGCATTGAGCAATTTGCGCAAATATGATGACATTGTCTTTCAACAGGCGGATAAGGGTGGGGCGTTGGTGGTGTTAAATCTCAGTGATTATAAACTTGAAGTTGAGCGTCAATTGAAGGATACATCTACGTATCGCCTGTTAGATACTGATCCCACGGTCACATTTAAGAATAAACTTGATAACCTGTTGAGTGAAGCTCATACACAGGGGTGGATCTCTAGTGATATTAAGAGCGCATTAATGGTTCAATATCCTATTGTACCATTATTATACATGATTCCTAAGATCCACAAAAATCTTCATCAACCACCAGGGCGACCCATCATCGCTGCTAGGGGGTCCCTGTATCAGCCTGTTGCCACCTATCTTGACGCAATTTTACAACCGTGTGTACAGGCAAGACCAAAGTATTTGAAGGATACCAATACATTGCTATTGTCCTTACAAAGGTTACCTAAGCTACCTGATTCCTGTTTGTTGTGTTCTGTTGACGTAAGTAGCCTGTATACCTGCATCCCACATGGTGCGGGATTACAGGCAACACGGGAGTTGATTTCGGACAATGTACTGTTTCAAGGTCCTCCTGTTGATTTCTTCATGAGACTTTTGGAATTGGTACTGACAAGAAATTATTTTCTCTATGATAGTAAGACATACTTACAAACATCGGGGTGTGCGATGGGGTCCAACGTGGCCCCATCGTACGCCAACACCTACATGTTCCGAATTGAACAGGATCTATTTTTTTCAGACGTCTGTGTTTCTGATAAAATCTTAGCATTTTACAGATACATAGATGATCTGTTGATAATATGGGGAGGTACAGCTGATGAATTCACATCGCTCATGGTAACCCATAATGCCAGTGACAGCCCAGTGAAGTTGTCTTATACATTGGATGTTAATAGTGTTAATTTTCTGGATGTAGCTTTGACCAAGTGTGAAGGCAAGCTATGTCCGGCGTTGTACACTAAGCCTACTGATAGGAATAACCTGCTACTAGCCACCAGTGCCCACCCAGAGCCCCTGAAACACGCCCTCCCTTATTCACAATTTTTGAGAGCGTTATGTATTTCCACCAATAGAGAGATGGGAGAAAGACAATTAGATTCTATGTTTGTGAAATTCTTAAAGAGAGGTTATGGAGTTAATGATTTGATCAAGGCGAAAACCAAGGCCATGGCAGTATCTTCTGATGCATTACTGGCATCCAAGAAAAAGGACAATTGTTCTAATCGACATATGTGGAGTAATCGATACACACATATGAGTTCTTTCATCAATAAAAAAGCGAAAGCTTTATAGCCAATAGTCCAATCTGATAAAAACCTTCCGGCTCTCCAGCATAAATCATTAATGATATGTTATAAAAGAGGCAAGAATCTCAGGGATTACCTGGTATGTAATGACATATCAGGTATGAATAAACCCGCGGGTGGGAGCTTTTTGGGCAAACCTAGAAATGGTTGTTTTAGGTGCCCGAATTGCACCACCTGCGGGTTTTTACAGACGGGCCCGAGTTTTCATCATCCATTCACGGGCCAGAAATTTGACATTAGACACCGGTTTACGTGTACAAGCCGTTTTGTTGTCTATGCCATCACATGTCCATGTGCAAAGGTATATATAGGCAAAACAGAAGTTACTTTCCGTTAACGTATGGCACAACATCGTGCTGCCTTACGGGCAGCCTTGAACTCTGGGTCGAGCGTACAACCTGTTGCACGCCATTTCGCTGAGGCGAAACATAATTTGTTTACCCTGAGATATCGTATTATAGATCATGTGCCGCCGCTCAATAGGGGTGGTGACAGGTCTGTAAAGCTGTTACAACGGGAATGTGAGTGGATTATGCGTCTAGATACATTGGTTCCCCGTGGCTTGAATGAGACATTGGGCTTACAGGTTTTCAACTGAATCAGACTAGCATTGTTTTTCATAATGTAGCATTTACAACATCTAGTGTACGTTACGATATGGAATTTCTTGACACATTAGTTGCTCCTTCAATGTTGTTACATCTATTTAGAGTATGCTATTAGATTTGCTATAGCCTAAGATACCGAATAAGTAACATGTTAACAATGTTTTAGATATGATGTAACTTGTTGCGGTTTTCATATACAGCTTGTTGTTTTTAATTGTTTTTTGTCTTTTTTATTATATGGTATGTATATCTGTTTGTACTTTTGTAATCACACAGCTGTGGTGATTTGCTAAGTTACTATGGTAACAGCCCTGCAACCCGAGCCGGTCTGTATGGTGACCTGGATACGGAAGTGGGCGGAGCTTACGGGCGTGGTGATGGGAGCACTTAAATACCGGTATGTGTATGTTGCTTTTGTAATTGGCTTGATAAAAGCGCTGAACGGCAAACGTTGCCCTAAACAGCCGACTCGTGTCATCTTTACCTTAACCTTGGAGTGCCGCCAGTGGAGGGATATATATATATATATATATATATATATTCCATAAAGAGATGTCACTAAGGAGACTGATATGGCAGAAAAAAATCATTTAGTGCATCAACATCCTTTGCACGTTTAGAACCTCTGCCCGTTCTCAGAGACAAACAGTGCAGTACAACATGTACACACATATACTGTACATTCTCTACTGACAGCCAGATTATACATGTACTCATCTGTGTGATGCCACCATCACACTTCAGCAAACATCCAAGGATGTGGAGTGACATCACCTGGCGGTGCCACTCCAGGGAACCATTCACAGCTGTGCAACAGGTTACTATGGAAACCCACAACCAAGTGTTTCAATAATACAACAATAAAGAGAATTTCTAAAACAACTATGTAATATAAATACAGTAATGTGAAAAAGTGATAAAAGATAAATAAAAGGGTAAATAAAACCGTACAGAATAAGGACACCATTAGTAAACCAATATTAAAGTGCACTAGGTCATAATTTACAAACAAGTTTATAAATATATATCCATAAATAAATATAATTCAATGTTAAACCATAAACCAGTCATTTAGAAAAAGTCACAAATAACATTGTAACTCTAAGGTTTCATTTAAACCCCTAGTGGCCAAAATATCTAATATAAAGATCCATCTACACTCTTATTGTGACAGCTTCTTGACTTGAATCACCACCTCAAATTGTGTGGGGAATATGATTTGTAGAGCCATAGGATGTTCACTATGGTCAGATTCAATTGCACTTCTAATAGTTGTTAGATGTAGCGCCATGCACTCCTTAAATTGACAGTTTTGTCCACAAAGGGATTTATTCAGGTTTATTAGCAAACCAAAAGAGTTAAAAATTGGGCAAAACCATACTGCACTGCAGGTGGGGCAGATGTAATATGTGTGAGAGATTTAGATTTGGGTGGGTATGCTATTTAGAACTTTTTTGATTTGCTAACAAACCTGAACAAGGCCCATTGTACATGCCACATGGGCAAATTAGTACATACATAACATATCTAGTACAGGTGAGGGGAAAATTGATGGTATATTTTTTGCCCGTCCGGGGGTAATTAAAAGTATCACCTAGCAATAAAGATCTAGGGCCGGATGTATTGGACGTTTTTTTTTTAGAGGGGCAATCACTTACAAGGCATGGTTTTGCCTTGTAAGTGATTGCCCCTTTAAAAAAATGTCCACGTTCTGCCAGCATCCCGCTCGGCTACCAAACTCGGGCAGCAATACATCCTGCCCCTAGAGTTTGTACACCCCAAACACCTGTAACAACCAGGTTTGTGGACTAATACATTTTGTGGTTTCTGATTTTTATTTACGTTAGTAACATCCAAATTTACAAGAAGGTCTTTTAAATTATTTTAAAATTCTTACATCTTGGATAGCTGGGCATTAATC